>NW_015386105.1:81055-88977 GCF_001527695.2 Protobothrops mucrosquamatus | reverse complement strand
GTGACTCAGCTGAAATCTCTGGCACGACGTTTTAGCTGCTGCGCACGTTTGTCCCTCCGACGCTGGCGTGGATCCAGCCAAGACGTATCCTCCTCAGAGTCCGACACACCTGGCTCCTGGCCAATCCCAGAAGCACCTGGCTCCTGGCCAATCCCAGAAGCACCTGGCTCCTGGCCGATCCCAGAAACACCTGGCTCCTCTCCGTCGGAAGACACCGAAGGCCGCACCAGAGGGGAAGGTCCTGGAGAGGGAGGCCTGGCCATCTCCTCTCCTTCATGTTCAGAGCCTTCCTCCTCCGATGATAGGGACCCACAGGACGGAGCCGCAACACTGATGGGCAGTTTGACACCCTTGATTTATATGCAACATTTAATGATGTAATAATTAAATGAATAACATATACAGATGCATAACTAAGTAAATAAAAGATGTCTTCTTTAAAAATGAAATAAGTCATTCTTTCCTCTTCATTTTAGTTTTTAATCATTCCATTGCTGCTATACTGTATGAGCTTATATTTTGAAATTAGGGAGGGGCAGCAGAAGTCTTATCTTCTCACTCCCAAACAACCCCTGAACAGGTTTACCTGAGCAACAATTGATGGCAGCTAAGAATTACACAAATATACAAATTACTATCTTTATAGATACCTTGTTGTTGCGGGAAACCCATCAGAAGATAATATTGTAGTGTTAAAAATCTGATGAAATCTGCCGATGGAAAATAGTGAGATTTGGGGGTTGGGTTTTTTTACTTGCTACTAATTTAACTAGGGATAATGAGGAAAAAATTGCATTTATAAAAGAGAAATTATGAACATTGACTATGACTAAAAATAAACGAGTCCCTGCAGAGTTTACTCCTCTAGTCATTACTGACTATAGGGGGTGTTGCTGATCTCTGTTTCAAGGGCCACTGAGCCAGCACTGTCCGAAGAAGTTTCTGCAGACATGTGGCCCTATAACTAAAGGGTCTCAATATATTGACTCATACAATCAAACTTAAATTTAGTGGCAAACATTCTATTATTTTCTGAACAAATTGAATAAAGGATTAATAGCAATTGATCATTAAATTCATACATGTATACAATTCCCAAAAATAATGGACAGATTTAAAGGATATTATGAAAACCTATATCAAGCATCCTGTCAAAATTAAGAATAGTCCAAGCACAATAAATATAAAGAAGCTCTCAGAAGAATGTATGTGTTCACTTAATAATAAGAAAGAATGAAATTTAAATGGCTATTGAGAAGACAAAACTAGAGAACAAAACAAAACAAAATTACTGGATTTATTTATGGAAGAAATATTGCAGTATTCCAGGGTCATGGGATCACCTTTTGGGAATTTCTGACAAGCAAAGTCAATGGGAAAGCCAGATTCACTTAACAAACGTGTTACTAACTTAACAAGTTCAATGATTCACTTAACAACTGTAGCGAGAAAGGTCATAAAATGGGGCAAAATCATTTAACAAATGTTTCATTTAGCAACAGAAATTTTGGGCTCAATTGTGATTATAAGTTGAGTACTACCTGTAATAAACTAGCCATTGTTACATGTTTTCTATTAAATCATTTCCTCAACTCAGTGATCTTCAGATATATTAAATAGGAATTTGGGAAGAATCCTGCTTGATGATCTAGAACACACATAGGAAATGATCTAGAACAAACACAGGAAATTGTATATATTCAAATAGCTCACAAATATGGACACTCTAAAAACTTTCTCCCATTATTGAATCTAACAAATGATATTAATAATATTTTATTTTAATCTTTATTATTTATTTATTTACCAAACTTTTTAACTGCCATCTCCTTCACAGACGGACTTTAAATGTAGTAAATGACCCTTAAGAGGGGTAGCCACTGATAACACATAATATCTGTTAAATCTATTTTAAAACGATCTGTAACTATGAGCTTTTTGACAGATGTACTTCCTGTCATTGGTCTTAAATTCCCCAACCCATTTAATTTTAATGAATTACTCTGAGTGCCAGCATTGCAAAAGAGAAAGAAAAACATTTACCTTATATTGCATAAATTCCATTTTGACTAATTATGGACACTGACAGCCAACACATTTGAAAATAATCACGTTGGTGAAAGTATAATGCTACACGCATGCATTCATGCCATTCTGTAATAGCTATTGCTGATATTAAGTACTGATTGAATTCAAATTATTTTAAAGGCAAACTAGGGATCTCTTCTTAGCACATAGAGGGCCAATAATCTTTCATGTAAGCTTTGAGAGTCTCTTTTCATTAATGTAACTATATCTAAACATTTGAAGCAGTGATTCTCAATCTTGGTAGCTTGAAGATATGTGAACTTCAAATCCCAGATTCCCTAGCAAGCTTACCACACATTTTCAAGTTGCCAAGTTTGAGAACTTGATCTGGAGAGTCAATGAACTTGAACATTTTTATATTCAGGTTTTATTCATGACAGTATGTTTAATTTTTTTACTCAAATGTCAAGACAATTAAGAATTAGAATTGTGGAAATTCATTAAGTGTAATCAATAACATATTCTTAAAATAGTGTACATTCTGCAGCAATTTATTCTTGGGACAAGGCATTACTAGATTCATTAGAATATGAAAAATGAGTATCAGGATTTCAACTGAGTGAAAATTGAAGTTGTCAGGGCAGTGCCTTTGGGATCATTTATGAAGAATGAAGTTATTTCACCTTTAATGACAATTATGTGATCATTGGTATTGTTCCTGTATGGCAGAAAAATTGCCTTTAATAGATTGCACAGCTAAGTCAATTTACATAATTCCTTCAGTTATATTAAAAATACACTGCATGTGCAATTGCACAAAGCTCTGATTATGGAAGGTTGATGAAGTTTTATGAGAGCTGGAAAGGCTAACAAATTGAGAAGGGCAGCTGTACAAAAGGAGGGAGGGAGGGAGGGAGGGAGGGAGGGAGAAAGGAAGGAAGGAAGGAAGGAAGGAAGGAAGGTTCATAGACTCACACATCATCACAAATCATATTCTTTGCAAAACTGACTTCTAGCACAAAGCTGCATTATTATTATTATATAAAAAATATAAAAAGAGCCATGAGGAAAAGTGCAATAACATGATGAACATCATGTTATGCATTTAATTATCATGCATCTAATAATATAATTCTAAGAAATCACAGTATTTCTCTGATATTGGAAATATCTTCTCCACACAATATGCAACTGAATATCGATATTTAGTATGCCATGGAAACATCATGGTGTGTCTGCTTATTTTTCAAGCAATAAAAGGTGTTGTGTTTATTTTAATCAGGATAATGAACAAACATATCCTCAAACTTTCCAGCAGATTAGATAACAAATAAAGATATACAAGATACTGCTGTACAGAATGCTGGCCTTACATTTGATGGCATGGGTTTTCTGAAATTCTTGACTTTCTTTTTTTACTTGATGTTGCCATGTTCATTGTCCTCCTGTGTATTTATGTTGTAATTACAGAACAGGTGGGAACATTTGGTGTATAAATTTGAACTTAATCAATCTATGCATTGTAACTGGTTTCCTAAGAATGTGTGTGGCTGATTTATAGTGCACCAAGCCAAACAAGGCAGAAGATAGATTTGGATTGGATAGTCAAACAGGATCCCTTCAAATAGAGAAGCATCCTTTGTAAAGTAGAACACATGGTAACCTTATCTTCTATGCCTGCTCATTTTGCAATCTTGAGTGGTAGCTTCCTTCCAACCCTTCCCTGTATTGGTACAAAACTACCCATCATTCCCCACATAAATGTTCCCTCAAATTCTATGCAAATTATAAGTAACTTAAGGAAAGAGTTCTATACATGCATCTAGGGCAGTGGTTCTCAACCTTTTTAATGCCGCGACCCCCCAACCGGTCGTAAGTCGAGGACTAAACCGGTCATAAGTCGAAGACTAAACCGGTCGTAAGTTGAGGACTAAACCGGTCATAAGTCGAGGACTAAACCGGTCGTAAGTCGAGGACTTTCCCTGCCCGGGAGCACCACGCATGTGTGGTTCGGCCCCCTGCGCCGGCCGAGGCGTAGCTGGCAAGCAGCAGAGACGGAGCAGGCCGACCACCAGCTGGCCCAGCTCAAGGGAGGTAAGGCACCCGCTGGAAAAGGGGAAAAAATGGCGGACAGCCTTGCTTGGCGACCCCCGTGAAATGGTTGATCGACCCCAAATGGGGTCGCGACCCATAGGTTGAGAACCACTGATCTAGGGTCACCTAGGCCACCTCACCACTGGACTCTGCTTAATCTAAAGAAGAAATAGAGGAAAATCCCACATTTGTACCATTCAGGGCTGAGGCACAGCTCCACAATTGTGTGCTAGATATGCCTTTCCATTCTGCTTTGACATTTTCTTTTAATGAATTGTGATAGTTGGTTGAGGAAAAATAAAAAGGTTGAGTGAGATGAACTGAGCCGAATTCACAGCTCTCAGTTCATCAGAACTGCCGCTTTATTTTCAAGACACCTGCTAGCAGCTCTCTGAAGGCTTCCACCAGAGTTGCAAAATCAAAAGGAAAAGGAAACTTCTTTGAAGATACAAGCCTTCCCTTTGACAGCTATCATTGTCCTCCAATTCTACAGCTACGTGAAAAACCTTTCTTTTTATTTTTTTGATATGAATCCCTAGAAGACACTGAATTGAAAATAATCTTTTGTTTAATATTTCTTCCAATCAGTCATTCTGAACATCCTGTCAGAATTTCCAAAGTCTCCAACAAACTCCCTTAATGCTGAACTTAAAAGAAACTAAGGAGGAAGTTGTAAAAAAAAGTTTCAATGAACTTTCTACAGAATTTGCAGACTTTTATAGACTTCAAACCCATCAAGAGAAACAAGAGACAAGTATTTGATGGATTAATGGCCAACCGCCTGGGTTGAGAAAGCTAGAGACATCAAGTGTCATCAGAAGAGTTAAAATAAGAAGCAAGCTGACACCCTTATATTTTCAGTCATTTACCAGTAGGAGCAGATGACCTAGAAAAAAAATGGTTAAATTCTGGGGAGAAGATTGCGATTTTCATTCAAGTATACTTTCCTTTATCTTTTTAATTTATTCAAGGTTATTTTTCTTCAAATGCAAACCCATTCAGGTTTTTCCTTTCAGTTTTGCTTGGTTAATCACATAGATATACAAACAGAATCAAGACTCTGTGTGCATATATTTCTGTTGTGTGAAGTCTCTTCCGTCTACAAAATCTCATTCCCAAAGGGCACATTTAATCATCTGCATGGGCAGCAGTGTAAAAACCAACCACATGGGAACTGAACCATAAGAAAAACTGTGTATGACGGGGTTTCTCTTGCCACCACATCAAATTTCTGCCACACAATCAAAAATCAGTTTAAATTGATTCAGTAAATAGTGTTGTAACTGTGAATGATCAAACTATGAAGATTTACTCTCTCTATGACTAGGCGGGGGGGGGGGGGGGGAATTTCTCAGTTGTTAGAAGCCACCCTGCAATTACTGTGTTTTGAAGGGCAGTATTCAAAATAAAAACATTAAAAAGAAATTGTTTTAACTTTTTAGAATAGCAATAATTTTGGAGTATGAATAGACTTATTCAGCAAATTCTCTCTTTCACTTTGCTAAACTATGTGGTCCAGTGTTTCTCAACTTTGGCCTCCTGAAGAGGAGTGGACATCCATTCCCAGAATTCCCCAACCAAGTTTGCTGGCTGGGGAATTCTGGGAGTGGAAGTCCACTCCTCTTCAAGAGGCCAAGATTGAGAAACACTAACCTAGTCTAATCTGACCTTAGAAAATTGGTTATTGTTCAGGTGTTTGAATTTTGATCTCAATGACACTAGGTTGGGGAAGACTGGTGTAGTTGGAGCTAAAGATTTATTACGCTTTACTCTTCTCCTTTGTGACATTTTACTAGAAGATGTAGTATTTTTAAAACTCAAGTTCTTTACCTCAATATTTTTAATACAGAAGATGGTAAGAGGTATAACTTATACTTTATTAGTTTGTGTCTGTCTTTAAATAGAAATAGATTTCATTACATAGGGTTAAATAAGGCTTAGTATAGGAATCCTTAATTGCATAGAATCAAGATCACGTGAAGTATTAATACCACTTTACAATGCCTTGGTAAGGCCACACTTGGAATACTGCATCCAGTTTTGGTCACCACAATGTAAAAAAGAGGTTGAGACTCTAGAAAGAGTACAGAGAAGAGCAACAAAGATGATTAGGGGACTGGAGGCTAAAACATATAAGGAGCGGCTGCTGGAATTGGGTATGTCTAGTTTAACAAAGAGAAGGACGAGGGGGGACATGATAGCAGTGTTCCAATATCTCAGGGGCTGCCACAAAAAAGAGGGAGTCAAGCTATTTTCCAAAGCGGCTGAAGGCAGGACAAGAAGCAATGGATGGAAACTAATCAAGGAGAGAAGCAACCTAGAACTAAGGAGAAACTTCCTGACAGTTAGAACAATTAGCCAGTGGAACAACCTGCCTCCAGAAGCGGTGAATGCTCCAACACTGGAAGTTTTTAAGAAGAGACTGGACAGCCATTTGTCTGAAATGGTATAGGTTTCCTGCCTGAGCAGGAGGTTGGACTAGATGACCTCCAAGATCCCTTCCAACTTTATTATTATTATATTAACATGGATTAACTGGATGTTCAAATCACAATACAAGTATCATTCCTCTGTAAATTGAGTTGTAATATCAGCAAAGAATTTCCATGAAAATGACATGACTAACTATGGTGAGAAAGCCTTCAAGTGTGCATCCATATATTTCTGGAATCCTGATATTGTGGGGTTTGGGATCAACTGGGAAGCCAGATTTTCACTGACATATCAGCATGATGTACAAGAGAGATGAGTACCTATCTCTGCTTTTATGATGGGCTTGGTATATATATGTATTGCCAATGCACAATGCCACTTACGATCACAATTGAGGCCAACATTTCTGTTGCTAAGCGAGACAGTTGTCAAGTGAATTTTGTCCCATTTTATGACCTTTTTTGCTACAGTTGTTAAGTAAAACACTGCAGTTGTTAAGTAAGTGACATGGTTGTTAAGTGAATCTGGCTTCCCCACTGACTTTGCTTGTCAGAAGGTTGCGAACGTTGATCACATGATCCCCAGGACACTGCAACCGTCACAAATATGAGTTAGTTGCCAAGCACATGACATGACCATGCAAATGCTGCAAAGGTCATAAGTGTGAAAAACGGTCATAAGTCACTTTTTCAATGCCATTTTGAAGTTAACAGGTACAGGTATTGTTATAAATCGAGGACTACCTGTACTGTTTGTTAATCCAATCCAATTTTTTTTCAGTATCACTATCCCACAATAAGAGTTAGGTACAGAAAAAGGTGATAGCATTACAATAGGAAAAAACATATGAGAACATAGCATAGATTTACTTCCTTATTTCTTATTTTTGTTTTAAAAAGTAATTTTAAAGTAAAAATTTAACTTACTGGAACAACTTGTCTCCCAAGATGAAGAAGTGGGAGACCACTGTCCTTGAGAAGATAATGTGTGCAAACAAAGGCTTTGTCTTATGCATCTAAATAAGCTGACCTTGGAGCTCCTTTAATCTTTTCAATGAGTCAGACTGGTTATTTACATTAGCTTGATGACACACCATACAGAATGAATCCTGCATTACAAAATGGGTGACAATTCAGAAATGAATCTACCAGCTTTTGTTCTTTGCTCATCATTTTATGAGACATGAGCCTCAGTTTCTTCTTCCTTAATTTGTGTGATGTTTCATAACATGGTTTGGAATACAGTTTATACAAAGCCTCAAAATGTGAGACATTAATCTAACACTAAAATAAACTTTATCATTTGTGGAACAGTGAAAAAGATACTTTCTAAATCAGAGAAAGGAGAACCAACATGGTATAGTGGTT
>NW_015386105.1:76786-79265 GCF_001527695.2 Protobothrops mucrosquamatus | reverse complement strand
CTTTGTTTTAACAAGCTCTCCAAATATTAAAAAAATGAGACCATGTACAGTATTTCAGTTCAGGTGGAACGGCATTCCATAGGATGAAAGCCCCTACCCAGAAGACTCTATTTGGGGTAGGTGGTCTCATACATAAGCAGATTGCAAGCCCAATGAGACTTTAAATGTGATAACCAACATTTTGTATTATAGCCAATTATGTGGACACCAGATATCCAAATTGGTCCAAACATATGAATTTCATGTTTTTCTGCACAGATTTCCTAACATTCCTAATTTATTTCCACACAGGAAGTGATACCATGAGTTCAAAGAAATACACAGACAGATTTGTCCTTCTAATAAACAGTTGAGGAATATATTGCAAGGAACGAAAGTCTATGCATCAAACATCCAAAGGCAAACTGGATTAATACTGAATACTGTGTAATTATAGATCTGCAAGACTACAGAGCCATGCTGCTGTGCTTCCCCTCCCCACTCCCATAGGCCCTCAACCCATAATCTTAACCCTTGACAAGGGCATAGAAGACTTGGAATATTATTACAGTAAAATGCATGTGACAAAAGATCCTGTGATCTTGTATTAACATCTGACAGAGAGAAGCTGACACTTCAGAGGTTAGTGGCCATGGCAACCAACCCCCTTATCCTTTTCCAACCACGCAAGCATCTGCCTTCAGTATGCCTGAACTGCTCTACAGTAAATTATGAGGTTTCTGGGTTATGATGTGATAGCCCTCCGTTCCAGCTGTCGGCTGATCTTGTACTCAGAATCATTGATAAAGCTGACTCATGTTCCCCCTGCATAGTCAATCCTTGTTATTATTTACATCTATGGTAGCAAATCTTTCCAGGCAATGTTGGTTTTCAGCCATCCACACCGTTTTGCAAAAAAAAATATTATTGGTGCAATTATCTATTATTTAAATGCAAAGGAGAGAATGTGAAATCAGTTTTGTCAACAGCTTCCCTGTATCAACCATATGTTTATTTTTTTTCCACCCCTTTAATTTGCAATAGAAATCACTTCCAGTCCAAAATTTTCAGCTTTTCCATGTTGGTGAGGCTGAAGAATGGGGGGGGGGGGAGATGTAGGCTTCTTGCAAAATTGTACAAATAACAAGAGCGTCATCGTACAGACTAACCAGAATTTTCCAATATGAGTTTGAACACTTATTTAAGGAAGATAAAAAGCTTGCCGCTGCTTCAAATGACAGAATTGGGGTTACTTAATACATGAAAAAAATGATTTTTTTAAAAAAGAAATTGTTAATGGATTTATATACAATTTTCCGAATGAAAGACACAGTATTACCAGTGTGTTGTTAATTTTGTGTGGTGTAAGTCTAGAAGGCAACAGCTCATTATATATTTTCCCTTTATCAATATTACTACCTAACAGGGATGAGCAACAGTTCAAATTCTAAACATGAGTGCTTTGGAATATATAAAATGTATTGAAATGTAACAAAATGTAATAAATGTTTCTGTTTGGGAAGTATGTTATTTATTAGATTCATATTTAACACAATTAAGGGACTATACAATAGAAATAATGTGTCCTCTAAAGTTTTAACATTAACTATTGCTTATTTTTACATAATGCAGTAATATGACTACATTTAATTCTTTTTGTAATATCCCATTTTAGAAATGATGCAAGTGAATCCTCTTAGAACTCAACAATTTTGCCATCTGCTCCACTGATAATTCAGCAGAGATATAAAGAGAAATCATATGAAAGTGCTTAAGTATTATCAGGCAAAGCCTCCATACCTCCAGTATGGCTTGAAAAAGTTATAACATCTAAGTGCCTTACATTCTTTAACTGTAGATACCAAATAATGAAATACAAATGTATGAAAACAATTTCTGCATGCAGAAGAAAGATGCATTCACACTGGGAAGTATTAAACGAACACAAAACAGTTACTAATTTAAATCCACAGAGGTACTTTTATGAAGTATTATGAATCAGAGAACATAAAGGAGAAGAAAACTATGTTCAAAAAAAGAACCCAACATTTTATTCAGTTCCCTTTTTATTATTACACAGCCATTAACATAATATACAAATTGGAAGTAATAAGGCATATTTCTCTTCCAATTCTGTGGTTGAACCCCAGTGGTGGGATTCAGCCGGTTCACACTACTTTGGCAGAACCGGTAGCTAATTTTTTGTTTCCCAGGCCCAGAATGGACTTCTGGAAGCGGCATCCACACAGAGAACCGGTTGTTCACATATTTGAATCCCACCACTGGGTTGAACCATTTTTTTCTCCTTTCATTCATTTGTGTCTGATCTTGAAGATTGCCCGGATAAGACTGTTGTATTTCTTGTCAGAATTGGTTTGCCATTACCTCCTGTCTAGGACTGAGAGAGAGAAACTGACCTAAGACAAGACTAAAACTCACTGTCTTCTGGGTTCTAGCCTGATGTCTTAAACACTACACTGAAATGGCTCTCTTATTGAGC
>NW_015386105.1:38831-73093 GCF_001527695.2 Protobothrops mucrosquamatus | reverse complement strand
CCACCCTGGTTCCCCCTAAAAATTTCTTAAAACACCCCTGTAAAAAAGCTCTCAATTTGAATAATTTAAATAATTTTTTGTTGGTAACCGCTGCATGCCACCTCTCGGGGTTCCACACCCCATCCTCGAGGTAGGCCCTGGAGATGTTACTGGGCCAGGCCTGCGCGAGGGGTGAGTCGCGCAGGGCCAGTAGGACCGTCTTGGAGTGCATAAGTCCAGCAAAGGGAGTCCATGGCGCAGAAGGGAAGATGTCAGTTTGCAGTCCTCAAGTCTTCTAACCCAAGGCCAAAGGAAACAAACCTTGAAAGGTAGTCCTCCAGTCCTCCAGGCTGGGTCCTCTAGGCCGGGGCGGGCCAAGTCCATATCCAGGCCCCAAATCTTCGCCCGGCCGAGGCCGCTGGAAAGGCCGCTGAGGTCACCAAGGCCGCTGGAAAGGCTCCAAAGCCACCAAAAGGCCGCCAAAGAAGCCACCAAGGCTGTCAAGACTGGAGCGGCCGAAAAGGCCCTCGAGGAGGCCGCTAAACAGGCTACCCAAGCCATCGCGGCCACCGGAACGGCCACCGAGGCCCAAAAGGCCGCCAGAAGGGCCACTGGAGGAGCCACCGAGGCCACCGAGGCTGCTGAGAAAGCCGTCCGAAGGCCACCGAGGCCGCCAGCAAGGCCAAAATGGTTGCCGAAGGGGCCGTTGCTGAAGGGGCCGTTAGCGGGGCCGTTGGAGGGGCCGTTGCTGAAGGGGCCGTTGGAGGGGCCATCGAGGTGTCTCCGAGGCTGAGAGAGGCCGCCTAGAATGCTTCCGAGGCCACAGGGGCCGCCCGGAAAAGGCCGTCCGGGCTGCCGCGTCCACTGAGGAAACCACCAGCGAAGCCGCCGAGGACGGAGAGATCGAGAAGGCCGACAAAACAGCTGCCCGGTCGGCTCCGCGTCCCCGCGTCCCCGCGTCGCCTCGCATCTCGAACCCAGTCCCGGGGGACTCACCGGGGAGAAATCTTCCTGGGGACAGGTCTCCAGACCTCCGGGGGCCTCCGAGGCTCCCCTCTGCCCATTTTTCGGACTCCGCTACTGCGGAGCTATCTGCGGACGTCCGCCATCTTCAGGCATGCGCAGTAAAGTAGCCAACATCCCAGAAGACAAACTCAGGATCCAAAAAGATCTTGACAAACTTGAACAATGGGCCCTTCCAGCTGCTGCTTCGTCCCTGGGAAGAGCACGAGAGCCGCTCTACATCTCTCCATCCTCCCGTGGATGACTAAAATTTGCAGAATGTATTCATTTTTGAATGACTTCCAGGAAATGTTTTTACAATGTTTTATAATTTTTTATAAATGTTTTATAAATTTCCCTTGTTTCTTTTTCTTTTTTTGCAGAAATATTTCTTTCTATGTGCCAAATGCAAAGTGATACATCATTTTTAAAATTCAAGAGGAGAATATTCTAAACACAGAGATGCACAGGATCACATTGCTTAAGTCTTTGTTTGTGTCATGTACATTAACAGGTTTGACTGGATGTTTTAAAATGCGTTTATTCATATGACCCATTTCTCCTGTAGAGTTCCACTTGATCTTTGTCTAAAAAAGAGACTAAGCAATGCTTAGTTTTAATTTCCCTTAATCTGGTCTATGCCAAGATTGTTAGGAGATTGACATGTAGAAAGCTCCATTAGGTCACACCAATTGTCCACAATGCTGAATTCATTATCATAATCCAATAATAAAGGCATCAGGTTGAAATTTCCAAAATTCCAGGCTGGCAATATCATCAGATGGCAATGACAAAACCATATACTGTAGATGTGGTCCTCGGCTTATCAATGATTACTTAGCAATCTGAATAATTTGAACTTATCTTGGACCCAAAAAAGGAATCAAAGTTCTGATTGCTGCCCCCCTGCTCACATTTTGGGCACTCAGCAAGCATCTTGCAACTTCTTTCAATCACATTACTGTGATTTACAGTGTTTTTGCCAGAAGCCAGATTTTATTTCCAGGGTCTGGCAAAAAAAAAAAAAAGACACCCATTGTGAACCATGGAAAGTGGCATTCACTTTTTGATTGCTGGTTCACTTAATGGCCACTGCAAAAAAATATTGTAAAGTTGAGTATGGTCACATGACATGAATAGAATAGAATAGAATAGAATAGAATAGAATAGAATAGAATAGAATAGAATAGAATAGAATAGGAAAGGATCTTGGAGGTCTTCTAGTCCAGCCCCCTGCTCAAGCTGTCTCAGATAGGTGAATATCCAGTCTCTTCTTAAAAATCTCCAGTGATGGAGTTCGTTCAGAATATTTATTTTAATTTGGGTTCAGGCAAGGGATATATGGTACAATACCACATATATATATGGTATTGTAAGCTCAATTGATCCCAAGCATAATTTATTTACAAATCATATTGTCTTGTGAATACAGCAGAGTATCTCATTCTATTTCTCAAAGAAACAAAGTCAGTTTCAGTCTCTTAAATGACTTCTGTCTGGTTTGACAGGAATATCTGGTAACTGCTGTTTCTCCAGCTGTCTCTTGGTGTCTGGATGACTGAAAAGCAGATGAATAAAGAATGCATAGCAAATAATTCATGGAAAGGGAAGTACCGTAGTATGTCAGTGTGTCAAGTTACAGAATGGCACACAGTTCTTCAATTGTGCCTCTGGGCCAGTTTGAATGACAATTCTTCAGTTTACAAAGTTCTTCTCAAAACATTGTCATACCCAAAATAAAGAATGTAATGATGTAGATTAGAAGCTGATTTTAAAACTTTGTCTCATGAAAGAGGGCTGAATCTACTGATTTTGTTGATTTTACAAATCTTATGAAAATGCATTTTACTGATGAATTGAACACAAAAAGTGGAATGTCATCTTCCTGCAGTTCTTTCATGCTAAATATTCACACCTTTTCACCTTCTAGCACTAGTAAAGGAATAAGGCAGTTATTATACATTTCCCCCCATAGGCATGATTAAACTGAAAAGAATACACGGGGAAAGCCTGTTTTTTTCAGCTGTGTTTTGACCTAAACTGAAATCTTATATCTAGTGCCAAATTCAAATTTAAATCTTGGGTCATTTATTTTTGTCCCTGTCTAAGGTACAAAAAAAATTCACGCTTGAAACTCAGTCTGGTTTCTCCTTTAATCCCAAGGGACAGGGGCATGCAAAACATTGACATGTGAAATGAATCAATAAGATATTATCAAATCATTATGTGTACATCTGTCCAATATTCAGTTTTAACTTCCATTATCTCTCACCAGCAGGATATATGCAAGGGCTGATAGAACATCTGGAAGGGGACAAATATATAAATCTATTAAGAGAAAAACGGGAAAAATATAATTTTGGAGGGTAGAAGATTGATTCTGATGCCTGTTCCAAACTCTTTCTCCTTGCCTCTTTTCTTCCTTTAGCTTCCTTACACGAAGAAAGAAACAACCCCATCAAGAAAGATGTGTTCAAATCAAGGTAAATACTGGTAGTAGGAAATATAGAACCTTTAAGAACTTTGTTTCGATGAAAAAATGAACAAGACCAATACCTGTTTTCATATCCTGTGAGAGAAATGTAGTTTTTGAAAATCTTCAAATCCAGAGAGGGGCATGAATTACAGAAGAATCTCCCTTGCATTGTGAGTGTAGACTGCTGAAAAAATTAGAGGACAAAGATCTTGCTACATTTTGGAAACTCTGACGCAAACTGATTGTAGATAAAGAAATACATCTCATTCTATTCCCTTTTATTGTATGATCCTCTCTGAGCTCAGTGAATACATAATATTATACCTACTTCCTACCTAAAATCTTTTTTTTAAGATTTCATAAAGCTGCCAAAGAAATCAGAACAAGCCTGACACTAATTTAACTATGAATCCTTAGAGATTCAGTGCATTTTTGAATCTCATAAAATCCATATTGAACAAGCAAGTCACCTCAAACTGACACAATTAAGCTTAATTAGTGCAACCTTTATTCTGAACCTCTTTGCTCAAAGGGACTTGACTTGACAATTTTAGATTATAGTTGATTATAAATGTCAGATTATCCCTCATATAATTATGGCATTGAAAGAAAGTCCCACAGCAATAACAATTTATTCCTGCTGCAAGAATGACTGTGTTTTACTTTGAAAGGCAAAAGTGCAAGGAATTCAAGGGAAGGAAGGGAGAGGAAGGGAGAGAAGGAGAGGAAGAGGGAGAAGGCAGTCTTCTTGTTGTTCTTGTGCCATATCCGTTATTGGACGTTGGTGATCATGTTGGCGATCCTGTTTTTATCAGCAGCCACATGGAAAAGTGCTGCTGAGTTTTGTCCAAACCAGTCCCTTAGATTTTGAAGCCACGATGTTCTTCTTCTGCCTGGACCTCATTTGCCTTCAATCTTTCCCTGGAGGATTAAATGGAGTATGCCATATTTTTCTGGGTGTCGCATCACATGTCCGAAATATTCTAACGTTTGTTTTTTAATTGTTTTGATGATTTCCCTTGGCTTTCCCAGGGGGCTTATCACCTCCTCATTTCTGATCTTGTCAACCCAGCTTATATGTAACAGCCGCCTGTAAATCCACATTTCAAATGCTTCTAGTCTCTTCAGGTGGCCTTCTGTCAGAGACCAACTCTCTACTCCATAGAGCAGGATAGAAAAAATATACCATCTGACAACCCTGATTTTCAGTCTTAGGCTTATCTCGTGACTGCAGAAGATCTTTTTCATTTTGAAGAGTGCTGTTCGAGCTTTCTCTATTCTTGTCTTTACTTTAGTGGTCATGTCCCAGCTTTCATGTAAATTAGAACCGAGGTGCATGATCCTTTCAACTTTTTCTAGTGGTACTCCTTCTGAATTTATTGGTGGTAAATTAACGGATTGTTTGCTGATGACCATGATCTTGGTTTTCGAGGTGTTAAGTTTCAAGCCGTATTTTTCAGATATTTCTGTGACTCTGTAGATGAGGAGCTGAAGGTCTTCATGCTTACTGGCAAGCAGAACTGTATCATCAGCATATCTTAAGTTGTTAATCCAAACATTGTTTACTTTGATGCCAGCATCGATGTTCTCCAGTGCCTCGTTGAAGATTGACTCAGAGTAGATATTGAACAACAGTGGAGACAGAATACATCCCTGTCTGACCCCTCTTCTTATTTCTGCATCAGCTGGATATTTTTGGCCTGGTCTCACATTTGCTACCTGATGCCAATACAGATTCTTTATTGTTTGGATGTCTTTGTCATCTAGTCCCCCTTGTTTCAGGATTTCTAATAGTTTGCTGTGTCTTATTTTATCAAAAGCTTTTTTGAAATCAATGAAGTGAGAAGGCAGTCATGGGATTCAAATGTGTGAACAACCAGTTCTTTGTGTGGATACTGCTTCCAGAAGTCCATTCTGGGCCTGGGCAACAAAAAATTAGCTACCAGTTCTGCCGAAGTGGGGCGAACCAGCTGAATCCCACCACTGGGAGAAAGAGAAGGAGAGAGGTGGAGGAGGAAGAGGAGAAGGAAAAAAAAATCAGGAGAATCTTAAACTTAAATGCACTGTTCATTTACAGCATTATAAATTACAATGCTTCTGCTTTTTTAAAAAAGTTGATATTTCTCTTGCTAAAATATGCTTTAAAAATTACATCTCCAAATGATTCAACCAGAGATTAAACTGGAAAGTTAGGCATAAAATGGGCCCCTCAATCACAAATAGGTACATATGGTACACAGATGCAAACTTAAATCTATATTCACTTATGTAACAGTCATGCCAACATTCACATACTGCATGACGGGACCAATGGCTAGCCTTGGAAAAATTAGGCAGTGCAAATTATTGTCCAAGTCCTTCTGGTAATGCAAATCTCTCTGTCTTTGAGCCTTAAGGGAAAAGCCCCTTTTGACACAAATGCACTGCTAGACACAGAGTGTGTGCATTTGTATGTATCTGAAAAGGCAAAGTTGCAGTTGTGAAAATGTAATTGTGGTGTCACTCTTTTCGTACATGTGGCTACAGTGCCAAAATGGAGAGTTTCTTTCTTTCTTTCTTTCTTTCTTTCTTTCTTTCTTTCTTTCTTTCTTTCTTTCTATATTCTGTATGGGTGCTTCTGGATCGCAGTTATTTTAATAGTATTGGAGAAGAAAAAGAGAAGATTCCACATTTAACTGGCCTCCCAACAAACAAAATGAAAAGCTGAATACAATTTCATTCATTTTCATTCATTTAACTGTATAATAAATCAAGGGAGGGAGAGAAGAAGAAAGAAAGAAAGGAAGGAAGGAAGGAAGGAAGGAAGGAAGGAAAGAAAGAAAGAAAGAAAGAAAGAAAGAAAGAAAGAAAGAAAGAAAAAAAGAAAGAAAGAAAGAAAGAAAGAAAGAAAGAAAGAAAGAAAGAAAGAAAGAAAGAAAGAAAGAAAGAAAGAAAGAAATATTCTACCAGGAAATAGAAAATGGGACTTGAACCAACAAATAGGGACAGATGGAACAGATGTGACTCTCTTTTCCCAACTTGCTAGATTTTAATTAAGAAGTAGCTTGGACCTAACAGAGATTATGCTAGGTCACACAGAACTATTACTGAAAGGTTGGGAGAATGTTAGTAAAGGAGGTCAGTAAGCAGCAGGGGGTTTCCAAGCTTCATGATTGTCTCCAGCTATATATAATCTTCCTCAATGACCTACACAGAATGATTCACAGTAGGAAAGAACCCCTGAGGGACAACACATTTATTCTGATTTTTCAAACTCAAGGAGCATCTTGATGGATGTCTAGGCAGCATTAATAAAAATGAGAAATGTAAATACCGTAATCAATTTAAATACTTGTTCACTGGCAGCATCAGAATCCTCTTCTCAACCCCTTTCCCTCTGCCCCAAAAAGCAGGTTATATATTGAAATTCAAGGTTAATGTCTATGTGTGGAGGAAAATTTTATGTCACATTAGATATGTAAATTTAAAAATATGACACATTTCATATTAGTAGTCTCGTCCTAATCACATTTCATGAGATGGAAGTTCTACGGATGACTTTAATGGATGAATTTTCATGAGTATGCTTATGATTTTAATTAAAAGTGAATTCTCTCAATTTTCACTGCCTGATTCCTATTAATCTTGACAGGTCCATATCCTTGCATTGCCTGAAATTATTATAGGGCTCCAGGTTTACCTAGAAGAATCTTGTCCTGGATTGTTTCATTCTTTGAAATTCCTACTATACCTTGCAGAGGGCATTTGAGAATATAGTTTATGCTCACAGACGGCTTATTTTAAACTGTAACAAGACCGTAGTTCAAACAGACATATGTTTTATATGTGTCCATGTAGTTGTGCTTCCTTCATGTGAAATGTACTAACAATATAGAGATAATTTGTAAGCTAGAGTTTGAAACAAAATGAATTAATGCAGAGATTATAGGGGGAAAAATAGACCAGGAAATCATTCTTTTGACTTGGTTTAATTCCATTCCTGACATAAACAGTTCTTATGCAATATTTCCCACAGCTCATACTTCGTTCCTTAAGTGATGAAAGTAATCCAGCAGGTTGCTATGATGAATATCGCAAGTGGATACCGCAAAGACTTCATCTTACAGAAGAAAACTTTCTTTCTTAAAAGCTTTTTTTTTTTAGCTAAATGTTAATAACAAAATCCTTACTAAAGCACCATTTTTCCATAAGCACTGGAATTCAAAGCAAAGAAGTGTTTATGCAGGACCCTAATTTCCACCATGAATGTGTTGTAGTCTTTCTGGAATCCTTAATCTGTATTCCTTACTTGGGATTCTTTGAAACAAATTTGGAGGCACTGTTATGTTTAATGGGTAGGTTAAAGAAACATAAATATCTAGGCCAGAAATAAGTGATGCCAAATATTTTACTCCTGTAATTCAAGACTAGATGTTTACTAATCCAAGAAGAATGATATCACATACGTATCAAAAAATGACAGGACGCCACATTCAATATTTTCTCCTGAAGGACTTAGCCTGGAAAATCAAGGGCCTCCAGAAGCAATACTTCAAGGCAAGATAAATACTTTCCAGGAAGAAATATATGTAATGTTAGGACAAATACAAATGACAATAGACTCAAACCACGAGGAAATCCGAAACAACTTTGATGATTTAAATCAGGGGTGTTAAACTGCCGGGCCGCAGGCCGGATGCGTCATCCAAAAGCCACGCTCACCCCATTGCCGGCAATGGCAAAACCGTCCCGATATGTTGTGCGATGTCACATGATGTTGCGAGTTTGACATGTCTGATTTAAATAAACATATTTCCAATCTAAATCTACAATTAAAAAACACCCAGGAAATAACAACAAATGAACAAATAAATCAGATAGCAGACTACAAATTAGAAGAGTATGATCAAATTGATGAAATAAAAGAAAAGAATTACAATTTGACACAAACAGGAAAAAAATCTACAAGGTTTTGATACAGGAAAAATGGAATGGACTATAGAATTACCAGGAGAACCATCAAAGTTTGGGAGACATAAATTATTCATCTTACTCACTAAATCTTTTGCATCCCCAACAACATTTGTAAAAATACAGGAACTGCCGGGTAAGCGGATTACATCAGCTTGAAAAATTACAAGAAGGATAAGAGATTTAAGTAATATAGTATGTTCTATAATATATGAAATGTTAAAATAGCAGGTTGATGTACCTTTTATTAATATAAGTGAAATATAAACTGATTAAAAAGGATGTTATATCTAGATACTATAAGATAGATAAAAAGTATAATATTTTTATAATGCATGACATAAAATATTGGGATGATGTACCTAAATGGAAAAATTTGGACAGTTAGATGACTAATATGAAGAAATTATGACTGATAAAAATTTGATTGAATATAAAGGGAATTGAAGTGTAAACAAAAATTATAAAAATAGGATGCATGCTGAACTAATGAGATGATGGATATGAGAATAATATAAGCTGAAAAAAATATTATTTGTATAAATATAAAAAAATGCCTATATCTAATCATTTATATATTGAAAATATTAAGAATTATATTGTATCTAAGGTTGAAGAAGAAGAGAAGGGAAGTTCAAAGAAATATATCATTAATTAATATATTAATTAAGGAATTATCAAATTTAATCATTATTGATTGTTAATTAACTATTATTGTCCTTTTTTCTTGTTAAAATATAAACCAAGGCAACACGCTGTACACCAGGCACTGGAGATTGTTATAGTTAAAAACCAATAAAATATTTATTAAAAAAAAGGAAGAATGATGGGGAGGAATATCATGATAAAGGGTCCACTGGTTGAGAAAATTCAACATTCTTTTAGTTCAGACTCTTGTTACCTCAGGTATTGTATCAGGTTCCTCTGGGGAACCAGAAACAATACATACAGACAGTAACTCTCTCGCTCAAATTAGCTTTTTGTAATAGGTACTCTACAAAGCGTTCTGCCTCTGAACTCTGGTTTAGGTATGATGATGATGATGATGATGATGATGATGATGATGATGATGATGATGATGATGATGATAATAGTAATAGTAATAAAAATTGGAAGGGACATCTAGTTCAACCCCCTGCTGCAGCAGGAAACCCTATACCATTTCAGACAAATGGCTGTCCAGTCTCTTCTTAAAAACTTACAGGGTTGGAGCATTCACAGCTTCTGGAGGCAGGTTGTTCCACTGATTAATCTGTTACATTGGAATTTACAATGTTCTCAATAAATCTGAATCCAGGGAAGTTTAAAACTGGTGGATGTAGGACATAAACATAAAATATTCTACCAGATACCATATGTAAGTGTCCTGAATATCCTGTGCAAATTTAGACTGGCATTGATTGACATTGGGTTGGTAGCTCTTATTTGATATTGGAGCTCAAGCAAACATGAAGTGATAGTCTATTGATGTCTAAAGAATCGATTTGAGGACTTCCTGATCATAAAACAATTGTAGAATTTTATTTACTCACCCAAACAACTGAAGAGTAAAGCAAAATCTGTGAACTCTATTTGTGTACATACAATTATGTCTACTACTGTTATAGAATTAAACTCGATAATGTACTCACTTTTCCAATCTTGAAAAATGATTTAGAATGAACAAAGATGATTTAACATGGGAACAGAATGCACTGGAAATAATATGATTATAGAAATTATTCCCGAGTTTCCTTATCTTTACGATTTCTGCTAAATGATTTGGACAAAATCATATTTCACAATATTCTTTTGTTAGTGTTTCATTAGTTACTAATAATAAGCAAAAATCAACATGTGAAGGCAAAGAATTTGCTAGTGGGTTGTGGATGACAGCTATGAGAAGATAAGATGTACATAGAGAAGATTAGGAGCTATTATAAGAATTAGAACAACTTTACAATTTACTGGAATGAATGGTATAATTGGAGCAGACATCTGGGAATATTGACATTTTAATGCATGTTTGAAAAAGTAGACGCTCTGTCTTCTGATGTGGAATGAATTTAAAAGTAATCATACTAGACAGTAGAATTCATTTCATTAAAAATGTCACTGTTATCTAAAGATCCTTTATTCCAATCAAAATCTGCTACATTTTATACAGAAAAGCTGCTTAGAGTCCTACATTTCTAAGAGACGAGGGGCCTAAACTAGAAGATGCTGTTTTTCTATGGTGGAACAAATGCTTTGAAATGCCCTCTTAAGAGAAATCAGGCTGGTGTTCCTCTTGCTGATGTTCAGGAAAATATTGAAAGCAGAAATATTCTAGAGGTTATTCTATTAACACTGTGCCAACTTTAATTATTTTATTTTTCATTTATTGTCCTAGCTGTTCTGTATGTGTATGTCTTATGATGTTAATGTAGTTTTTAATCATACCATGCATGTTTTACTTTTTGTTATATGTTCTTTATGCTTCCAAGTGACATCAGGTTATGATGAGATATAAAAAGATTAGATGAATGATAGATAGATAGATAGATAGATAGATAGATAGATAGATAGATAGATAGATAGATAGATGGATGGATGGATGGATGGATGGATGGATGGATGGATGGATGGATGGATAGATGGATAGATAGATAGATAGATAGATAGATAGATAGATAGATAGATAGATAGATAGATAGATAGATAGATAGATAGATAGATAGATAGATAGATAGATAGATAGATAGACAGACAGACGGACGGACGGACGGACGGACGGACGGACGGACGGACGGACGGACGGACGGACGGACAGACAGACAAGTAAGGAAGATTACCTTGACAGAGATAAGCAGAAGCATATTTAAGGTCCAGAATGTCCAGGTAACATTCAGAAGCAGCTCAGACAGACTCTTCTCTAATTCACTGAATTATAAGGAAGAGTAGGTTCACCACAATCAGACTTATAAGATTCTGTTATAACAGCCAATCTCTATAAAAATAATTTTAGCCTTCTTGTGAAGAAGTCAGTCAATCAGTCAGGTAGATAGGTAGGTAAGTGCTAGACAGATAGATGTTATTCAATTTATCACATACAAAGCATTCAGGAAGGGATACATCCCTCCTTTAAAATAGGCTGATGGAAAATGACTGATCTTAAAACACCAATTAATTTTATGGCTACTTGAAAATTTGGTCTTGGCTCACCAATAGTTCTAGTTCCACATTTTTCCTCTATTAGCTTCCTAATTGAGAATGTGAAAAATGGCAACATATTTAAAGAGCAATTGCTGACAAATAAACACTCACTATTATGCATCAACCACATTTCGCATCAGGAATTCCAAAGGTATATTGTAGTGGGGCATTCATTGTTCCTTTCAGTAAGGGTGTGAACTTGAACCAATCCAGATTATCGCCTCAGTCTATTTCTCACATTTTTTTTTCACATTGTTTGTGCAATTTGTAGCCACTAAGAATACTGCAGTGGATGGTTTTGCAACACAGTTCATTGTCAACACAGAGTGCTAAACTAAGAAAAAAGAAGTCCATGCTAGGAATTATTAAAAAAATAAACTTTTAATTCATTAGTTAACAAAAGTAAAACTGGTGACGGTATAAGCTTTTTCACAAATCTCAACTGTGAACACATTTCAAATATTGGTCACTATTTTAATTATGGAATCTAAAATATAATATTTAGCTGCTGGAAAATATATTTTAAGTGTCTTGGGTTCTTGCTGATTAGGATTAATGGCAGCTTCAGGGAAAAAATAGTTTGGTAACAGGAAAATGATATTGGGGGAGGGTCAAACTTTATTGTGTTTTTTATTTGCTATAGTCTTGTTCTATACTGTGTTTTATTTTCAGAAAGAAAGAAAGAGAAAGAAAGAAAGAAAGAAAGAAAGAAAGAAGGAAGGAAGGAAGGAAGGAAGGAAGGAAGGAAGGAAGGAAGGAAGGAAGGAAGGAAGGAAGGAAGGAAGGAGGAGTTATGTAGTTAGACTGAGAAATCAAAATAACATCCTGGAAGGTATCATTGGCAACCTTTTGTGTCATGTCAAGAAAATTGCATGGATGTGTCCATATACAAGTCACCAAGAGTTCAACTGGATTTGAAGTCAACTTTAATTTTTAGTTGGGGGTGTGATGGCTCAGTGGTTAAGATGCTGAGCTTGTCAGCTGGAAAGTGACAAACCAGGTTCAAGATCTAAGTGCTGTGTGATATGGTGAGCTTTGTTACTGGCCTCAGTTCTTGCAAACCTAGCAATTTGAAAGTATGCAAATGCGAGTAAATAAATAGGTAATGCTTCAGTAGGAAAGTTACTGCATTCTGTATTTTCATGCTGGCCACATGGTGATGGAAACGCCTCTCAGACGATGCAGGCTCCCTTGTCTGAGAATTGGAGATGGGCATCATCCCCTTGAGTTGGTCACAAATGTCAAGGGAAACATTTAAACCTTTTTATTTTTTTAGTTAATGCCTAATTCTCCCCATTAAGCCCCGCTGTGCTGCTTAATCATAATGGGGTGGGGGCCATTTCTGGGAGGGCATATCAGACTGTATACTGTACTCCCAACAATGTCATCTAAGGTGTGAAGTTCATCCAACTATCAAGCTAAAACAAACAGGAACCTGAATTGAGCAACAACAATATATAGGAAGATACTGGAAACAATGTTCAGTGCATGACAATGCCAAAGGTATCATTTCATTCTGTAAGGGATAAGACAAGGGTAAACCACTCCTGTATTTGTCAAGAAAACCACATGGATAGTATAGAAAACTACAGAGATGAACTTGGTGAAATAATACAGTGATTAGCAAAACATGAACTAAGTCCAGGAAAGCGGTAGCCATTAGAAACAAACATAACTACACACACAAGTAGGTATATGCAACATCTTTTTCTCCCTCTACTTGTATCAGTAGGACAGTTGTTACAATTACCCATAGTTTACTTAAAGTTATCATTAGATGATGACTTCTCATAAGGTAATCACTTCAATATGATCAGATTATTCCCACTTGGAGAGATTGTTAAGGATTTCAAATGTACCCAATGTTACTCAATGAAATGATAAAGTCCCTTTGTTCAAATGTTCATATCAAGTTTCACTTTTAACAGCAACATGTTAGGATTTTGTATGCAGTCAAAATTCTTCTGGCAGCCTACTTGGAAATACATTGCTTTTTTCATTTTTGTTGTTATATAGTTGTTATACTATACAGTTAACAGTATTTACTTTGAAGTTTTTCCTGAATAATTGAGAGCCTTCTGCTGTCAATCCTTAATTTTAACCTTTTTCCAAAGCCTTTTACTATTACTAAATTAATTACTCTGTTTTTATTTATTCATTCATTTGAGACTTCCTGTTATGTTAATTCTAAGTGGCTTAAAAGCACAATATATAAATGCATAATATAGTGATAAAATATTTTTAATGTAGCCAACAATAAAATACAATCAACAATTACAATATATCCTTTTAGTAATTATACCCAACAATCAGAGCACATTGACCAATGCATTGGCATTTCCATTATTCCTAAGCTTATTTTACTTTAATGAAAAAGAAGGAAAACTAAGGAAATGAAGAATGGCAAAGTGCTTTACCCATGAAGTGAATGTGGATTAAAAAGTTAGCATGCTGATAATATTTTATCTAAAATACTTGAATTGGCAGGAAATTATTACAGCTCAGCGAGTGTAATACTATTTTAACTGAACCTCAAGGATGCAATATTATTGAAGATATTTTGGGAAAGCATAGGATTAATAAAAGCATAAATGTCAGAATGAGGTGTGAATCTTAAAAAGGAATTGTTATAGGCATTCGATTTAAAAACAAGGTGCAAACATTTAATTAGATTTGTAATTATGATTGAACAAATGGCCTAACAGATGATGGATGGCTGATGAATACTATTCAGTTAGGATCAGGCTTTATTCTAAAAATACTGGAAGCAGTTTAATTGGAGTGCTGTTATGTGTAGAAAGTATAATCAAAGACCCAAACTCTGGAGCTACAAAAGGTCAAGGTTGTTCAGTTTTCCATTAATTATAGTAGTTTTGATATTTAATCTTAATTATCATGAAATAGGCTTGATTTCAATAACTTCATTAACCTTGTATTAAGTTAAAAGGTAGCAAACTGTTTTCTGATAAGGAATACATTTCTTCAGAGACAATCAATTTGTGAGGCACATTGTTAGCTTGTTTATTTTACTGGGCTTCTAGGCTGCTTCTAAACAATTAATAGTTGAATCCATTTTTAAAAAAGATTGACAAAAATGTTGTAGTCTTGAACATTTAAAAGCGCCATTTTCATCCAATGCTTTTTTCAGGTTTGAATGTAACCTCTTCCCCATGCCAGTTTCCAGATGAAATTTTGCAAATTGCCAAGACTTTTGTTCACACACACTCCACACGGAATCCCATGTTGATGTCAGGTTCTAAAAATAAAGTTTATAGTAAAACATTTAGTTGCATATTTGTTAAAACATAGAATTGTTAAATCTATCTTTGTGATTATTAAATGTTGACTTGATGGCACACAATCACTTAAACAATCAATATGTTGCACTGGTTTTCAAAAAGATTACATGCTGAAACCCTGAGTAGTAGATCTGTCTCCTGATTGCTGTTGATTTTTAGCTATAACTAGGAATATGAGTATTCTGGCCTCTGAATTATGCAAGTTATTGTGGTTTATATATGAAATATGGGATTCAGTTACCTAAAGTTTCCCCGAGTCATTGGATACGAAAAGGGCAGCAAATAAATTTCATAATGGTTAGAATGCAGTATTGCAGGCTGACTCTGCCCACAGTCTGGAGTTCAGTCCTGACAAGATCAAGGTTGACTCAGCCTTCCATCCTTCCAAGATTAGTAGGTCCCCAGATAATTGGGGGCAATATGCTGACATTGTAAATTGCTTGACCTTTCTGGATGCTACTCTCCAACTAGTATCCAGCATTTCAAAGAAGGCGGGGTCACACTACATATTCTGATACAAATGGATAATGTTAATGTGTTTTTCCAGAACACAATACAAAAAGAAGCATTTGCAATGAAGGATACATTTGTCACACTCATTTTGGAATTGTGGTATAATGATCTGGAAAGAATGTCTTTTTTTCCATCAGTTGGTGGGTGAGCAGTTGAACTATGCTGGAGCAGCAATCAATTTACAATTGTGAATTAGCTTCTAAGGATTACCTTTTGCCTCTCTTCCTTCATCATTTCAAAATTCTTTTAATTTTTATCACAATTTTATACCACTTTTTATATTTTGGTCAACTCAAGGCAATGAACATATCTAATATACTTCCTATTTTCCCCATAGCAACAAATCTGTGAGATACATTGGACTGAGAGAGAATGACTGGTCCAAAGTCACCCAGTTGCCTTCCATGCTTAGGGCAGGCTTAGCACTTTCATCTCTACATCAAACTGGCTCCTAATTTCAAAGCTTAAAATAAGGCTTTGTAAATCTACTGGACTCCAGAGGGACGTCTATATTGTGAATTCTAATTGAAAGGATTTCATGCTTAAATTCTTTTAATGTCACAGAATAACTTTTCTTCTCAGGAGATGGCAACGATTGATTCTGATGGGGCTCAGAAATAAACTAGGGTCAGATCTGATTAATAATTGGATGGGAAACCTCCAGAAAATTTCATGACTGAAGACCAATACAAAGTTGAAAACAGTCACAGAATACAGCACCGTACTGCAATATTTTTGCCAAGGAAAGTGCATGGATGTGTTTATTCTTTTTTTTTCTCCTCTTTTGCCAATATGTAATGAACCGCCCAAAATAGAGGAGAAATTTTTAGGAGAACCACCCTCCCCAATTTTAATATTTAATGAAATTATATATCATATTGGAGATTGACAGTATATATAGTCCTCACATTATGTCCATTCATTTGGCAACTTTGTAAAGTTTCCACAACACTAAAAAAGTGACTGATGATCAATCATCACACTTATGACTGTAGCAATAGCACTTAGACTTATATACCACTTCACAGTGCTTTACACCCTCTCTAAGCAGTTTACAGAATCAGCCTATTGCTCACAACAATCTGGGTCCTCATTTTACCAAACTAGGAAGGATGAAAGGCTGAGTCAACCTTGAGCCGGTGAGAATCGAACTGTTGGCAGTGAGCAAAAATTAGCCTGCAATACTGTATTTTAACCACTGCAACACCATGGCTCTCTACCCTCTCTTCTTTATTTACCTGATCTCTAAAGTCAGCTACATTTTTTTCCTGTATAGAATATAGTACATTTTTATATAAGGCAGGATAAGCCAGAGCACATAAAAGTACATTAAGTACTACAATGAACTGAAAAGTTCACTTCATTGTAGCAGCATCCCCAAGTCATTTGTTCATGTTCCAAGTGCTTGGAAACATTTGTGATGGCTGCAGAGTCCCTGGATCATGTGATTGCTATTTGCAACCTTCCCATCTGGCAAAATCAATGGGGGAGTCAGTAGGGAAGGTCGTAAATCACTGTCATGTGATTCTTACTTAATGACTGCACTGCTTAATGACAAAGTTTCCAGTCTCAACTGTGGTCGTAAGTCAAGGACTACCTATTAAATAGTAAAGGAAAGATTATAAAAAGAAAATGTAAAAGAAAGATTCAAAACTACCTTTTAATCTGAATCTATTTTTCCACATGAAATAGGTTCTCCTGCTTGAGCAGGGGGCTGGACTAGAAGACCTCCAAGCTCCCTTCCAGCTCTATTCTATTCTATTCTATTCTATTCTATTCTATTCTATTCTATTCTATTCTATTCTATTCTATTCTATTCTATTCTATTAATCTAGTTGTCCTTATTTTGCAGGATCTTATAATTATGTGATTATGCTGTGCATCAATTCACAGGGTTTTTTCCCTTAAGCTATGTAAATTATTTGAAAAAAAAAACTAAATAAAAAAGCAGTTATAGCCAGTAAAGAATCACATTTTTACATACAGGATCCTAGTCAAATTTCTGAGACAATTGCAAAGTATACTTTTTCAATATCTCAGTTCTGGCTTGGAGACCAAAAATAATGTTTTTTCTAAATATCATACTAAATTATGAATAAGCAAGTTCTGCTGTGATTTCTTATGCCATGCAAATGGATGAATCTCAGGAAGTTGCATGATAAGCAGAAATATAAAAGAACAAATAGAGCATGCAAGAAAACATTCTAAAATGCTGAGTTCCAGTCAGTCAACCAAGCCCTCTTCAGTGACTGTAGATTTCATTTTCATTCTCCCTCGTTTCCCATCCCACCCATGTGCCAAACACACACAAATGCACACAGAGAGAGAAAGAGAGCGAGAGTTTTATAAGGGTTTTTAAGGTCTTTCACAGCAGAATAACAGAGTTGGAAGGGATCTTGGAGGTTTTCTAGTCTAACTCCCCCACTCAAGCAGGAGACCCTATTCCATTCCAGACAAGTGGCTGTCCAGTCTCTTCTTAAAAGCCTCCAGATGGAGCACCCACAACCTCTGAAGACAAACCGTTCCACTGGTTAATTGTTCTCACTGTTAGAAAATTTCTCTTTAGTTCTATGTTGCTTCTCTCCTTGATTAGTTTCCATCCATTGTGTCTTATCCTGCCTTCTGGTGCTTTGGAAAATAGACTGACCCCCTTCTTCTTTGTGGCAGCAAAGAAGAAGGGGTCAACCTATTGGATTACTTGAGTAGTTTTAAGTAGAAAGTAGTACTTTCTACTTGAGTCCTTTTCATAGGAATTACCTTTTTATTGTATTTTAAACACTAAAACATTGGCTAATGCTTGAAATGCTTCTCTAATCAATTTTTGCTTGTAAAAATATATATAATCTCCATAGTTTGCAGAAGACAGAAGCAAACCTGCGCCAAATTCAGCTATCTGGCAGAGCTTTTTTCTTATGCCTTTTCCTTTTTTGGGATACGTTTCTATGGCTCTTTAGATTCCTTGAAATCCTGCTGATACACTGTCATTCCATGAATAGTTATTTTAACTCCATGTATTTGGTATGAATAATTAATATAAGATTTTCTGTGGAACAAGGCTGTGTAATAGCTTAGAAAGCACCACGGACCCCACAGTTCTACCCTGAGCTATGAATAATTCTCTTCTATCAATTAAATCAATTTCCCCTTTATCAAATGTTACATTTCTATCAGATTCCTATCAGAATCAAAGCAAAATTATGAGCATGGCTATTTATAATTTATAGGACCACCTCTTTTTGAGGATATTTGCCCCTCCCTGCAGCTAGGCCATCAATGTGTATAAAATAGGCCACCATATAAGTTTGTAAATAAATATATTAAAAAATTCAATTCCAATACATCCCATATTTGTACCTATCTATAGATTTCCCAAAAGTCCAAAAATCATCTACTCTCTGGGAAATGTTGCTGTTATCACTAATAAAAATAAATATTTTCAAACTTGTAGCTGAATGCATTTCAACACTCAGTTTTCAGCACTCTTTAATAAAAACATGTCAATAGTGAGATAATAAAGTTGTCATGGGAACTAAATACTTTAATTAGACTCTTCTTCTTCCAGAATTCTAACAAAAACTCAAATACTGTAGACAGCAATGAAGGAACACTGATGCATTTTTTCTAAAAGTTTTTTTTTTTTTTTAAAAAAAATCCAAAACAGCTAAAATGTTCTGGGCCCAGAGAGAATGTTTGGATTAGTAATAATTGTTGACATAAGGAAAATGTATTTCTGGAAACAGAATCTGAATGTTAAATTACTGCTTATGTGTGCTGACTATCTAAAAGTTGTACATCTGAATGGTTTATAATGAAGCAGATATACATATATTAATGAACGTAAAATATTTGGTAGCTTCACACTGAAAGAGAGTATCAGAATGGATGGAAAGTCTGTCATTTGCTGTCCCATTAAAAAAAATTTAAGGTATCAGTTATTGTTTTTCAATGTGCCATTTGAATGGAGAGCATGTTGCTGGTAAAATATTATTGCCTTGAAAAGGCATCAAAAACAAAGTTGTAAGTTTTCTTTTTGTTAGTACAAATCTTCACTAGGTAGCATGCAGGATGCAGGATGTTTCATTAAAATATGTGTGAATTTAGAGATATTTTAGAGACAGTGCTAATGTGCAAGCCAGGATTGGGTGCAGATGCAGTTTCCTGTCTTCTAGAAATAAAAATGAATGTCAGGTGGAATTATACAGTCACATTTGTAGTTAGAAGCCAGGCACAGTAGTCTTAATTAAAGATGCAGTGAGAATGAGAGTGTCAGCATAACAGACTGATAATGTGAAAAATACAACTGAAAAGAGTGCAAACCGTTAATTATTACTGTATTTCGCTTAACATTCAGGGCACAGATTTCCTATTATGAAACAGCATTTCACACCCAGTTCTATGAATAACATGACTACAGTACTTTGAAGAAAGTCACACTGAATTTAATCAGGCTTATTTCCATGTAAGTTGTGTATATGGTTGCAGTGGCATCATATACACAATATGTGGAATGAGTGGAATTTATCAACTGATAAATTTGCACAGGTTTGGATGGTAAAGTTTGTCATATGGCAGGTTTACTTATGACTGGGTAAACCTGAATAAAGCCAGAGAGAAAGCTGAATGTTTTATCAGATATGGGATAGAATATATCTGAGGTATATCTGAGGTGAAAAAACAGAGACAATCACTAGATGGCAGCAACAGGTTGATTTTTTTTCTTCATCTATCTGCTGCCATCTGGAGATATTTGGAATTTTGCATTTCATTTGGTCTCCAATTTATTGTTATCACTTGTACAATTGCCTTGAGAGAAATTCATCCCTAATCTAATCCTACTATTTGGCACGGCTATATTTTTGGGAAGCACCAAATTCATAAGGCTGCTAGCAATACATGTCAGCATGTGAGCTTTCTGTGCCTGCATTCTCATGTTCTGGAAACCAACTAAGAACTGGAAGGATGAGAAAGTGGTAGAATTAGGGTCCAGGAAAGTTAAATGGCTAAGGGAGGAAGAAAAATGAAATATTATTTTGCTGTTGAGACAAAAGCAGACTTTATTAAAAAGCTAGGAAAATAATCTTATAATATGCATAATTTTAATTGATACAAATATTATTAATATATTATTATATATAACATGCAGGTAGTCCTTGACTTACAATCACAACTGAGCACAAAATTTATATTGCTAAGCAAGACATTTGTTAATGTTGCCCCATTTTACGACCTTTCTTGCCACAGTTGGTAAGTGAATCATTGTAATTGCTAAAATAGTAACATTGTTGTTAAGTCAATCTGGCTTTCCCATTGACTTTGCTTGTCAGAAAGTCACAAAAGGTGATCTCATGCAACCATCATAAATATGAGTCAGTTACCAACTGTCTGAATTTTGATCATGTGACTATGGGGATGCTGCAACAGTCGTAAGTGTGAAAAATGATAAGTCACTTTTTTCAGTGCTGTTGGAACTTTGAACAGTCACTAACTGAACTGTTGTAAGTCGAGGATTACCTGTAGTACATTAACATTATAATATATTAACATTGTACAGTATAACATAATAATAATAAAGTATGGTACCACAATATTTCTGTCTTTGACTATATTTGACTTCCACATTTCTATCAAAGCAATTCAGGAAATTAAAAAATATAGATGTAGGATTAAGGATCATTGTATTTTTCTAAGAACTTTGAAGCCCAATTTAGGCTTGTTTACTCAGAAACAAATTTACACTGCAATCCTTTGTTAATTTGATGTAGCAGTAAATCCCACTGAACACTGAGAAAAAATTCAGGCGCCTAATAAAGAATTGTGGTTCTGATGGTTACATAACACACTAAATTAAACTTTAAGCAACATACATTGGTGAAAACTTTTAAAGAAGACATATACTACCATTCTTTCACTCTAAATCACTTCTGGTAGAATAGTAAACCTTTATATAGTAACTAATACAGAGAGTCCTAACTTAATGACCATAATTGGAACTAGCAATTCCATCACTAAGCAATGAAATATCAGTGAGTGCTCCACTTAGCAATGGCATTTCCAGCAATCCCAATTGCTGCTTTTGAGTGACTCCCATGCAGTCATTAGGCAAGGACACACCCTGGATCCAAACTATTCTTGGAAGAAGATAATAAACTGCCTCCACTGTCCCATCCCATCCCTGCCCTTTTGGCCACCTCCCTTCCTATTGCTACCAGCTGCCCACCACCACCCACCCCTGCCTGCTGCTGCTGCAACCACTGCATGGCAGATCACTTCTGCCCCATGAGGCTTTGCACCAATGCCTCTAGGGCTTCTCTCACATGCTGCCAGGACCTCCATTTGTGCCCCACCCAAGGCTTCTGTATACATATTAGCCAGGGCCTTCAGCAGTGTGAAAGAAGGTCGTGGCTAGAAAACTTCCTTTTTCAAACTGGCCTTGTTTTGCAAAAGAAGGCCCTGGCTGTCATGCAGAAGAAGGTCCTGGGTGGGACACAAAGGGGAGCCCTGGCCAGCATGTGATAGAAGTTCCAGCTGCACCAGTTCAAAAGGAGGAGGCATGATAGAAGCCCTGGCTGATACAGCAGCAGTGCATGATGTTGTGTGGCAGTGTGGCAGAGACCCTGGAGGTAGTGAGTATACAGACATCCAAAAGATTAAAATGTGGGTGGGCCTGATGCAGCAAAATCAACTTAAAAATTAATATAATTATTATCCCCAACTCTTTAATGGGTATCAAATAAACTGAACTGTAGTCTTACAGCAGTTGTTTCTCCTCCTTCTCTATCAAAATTAGGATAGAACAACATTTTTGTGATGCCATTGCCCCCTTTTTCCTACTGCTACCTATCACTCAGTTGAAATTAAGTGAGTACTGTGGGAGAAAAGATGTAATTATTCCCCTTAATTTTGTGTTATCAATTTGCACATAGAATATTATAGCCAGGTCTGGACACCATATTTTACAAAGAACTTTGACAAAGTTTAGCATGTCTGAGGAGAGTAATAAAGATCATAATTAACAGTTGAAGTCCACACATCTTAAAAATTGTCAAGTTTGAAAAACACTAATCTGCATGAAGCCTGGGAGATTTCATGTACATAGAATATAGAACATAGAATAATAGAGTTGGAAGGGACCTTGGAGGTCATCTAGACCAACTCCCTACACAAGCAGGAAAGTCTATACTATACTGTACATATTAAACAAAAAGAGCAAGAGGTTGAGTTCTGAAGTACTCCATAAGGGCTTCATTTTTATTCTATTCAGAATTTCAGGTACAGTAACTATAATGTCCTTTTACAATACAACATTCATGAGTAAAGAAGGCTACAGATCCATTAACACAACAAATGTCTTTCCAGACATGTATCCACACATTGAAAGCTTTCTGAAATTTCGGTGTCTCAAGATAGTAGTGAAACTTGGCAGAGATCTATAAGAAACAGAAGTCGTAGCACATCTTAGTGGAGATTTTAATCCTTGTTAAATTATATCTTCTAATATACTGCAGATCATCCTTCTTGACAAAAGTAGCCTTTCACAATTTTTTTAAATTTCTTTGCTCACCTGTTTGAAATTATCACATTGGCTCAAGGTGGAGAAAGTCTAATGCTTCACTCATTAAAAAAAAAAGTACTGGAATTTTTGTGTGTTTGAAACAAAAAAAAAAGCATTTCCCCCATAAAATTGAATAACAATGGTTTGAAGTACAGGAGAATTTTTTGGTACATCAGGTACTCCACCCTAACCCCCTCCCCACACACACACTTGAATGGGGAGAGAGGGGTGTCTATAATTTTGAGAAGGCTGAAAGGATTACATCATCCTTAACCAAACTGCAAACTCCAAATTGCAAGGAAACTTATTTACATCTGAATTTTCTTGCTCCACATGAAAAGTAATGTACAAGCAGGACATGATAGTCTATCTCCATCCAATCTATCTTACTCAAATAGCTCAATTCAAATTGGCTGTTGAGTCCTATGATGGGCATGACCACTCCCACCTCCAACCCTTTGCCTTTGACTGATATTTCATACTGGGATGGTGGGCTGCCTGCCATAAAAGACTGGGCCTTTCCATTTTCCTGGCTTCAGTAGCAGAACGATGAAATATTAGCTGTTAGTTTTTAATTCTGCAGAAGAACCCTGAAACTCTACTGGCCACTTATTTGTACTTAATGATTGAAACTGACAAGCATTCTGCCAAAGTTCTCCTTCTACCCCAAGTGACAGAAGGAATTGCGAAATGGTGTTGTTAGGCCCAAAACTCAAAAAACATGTGGTGATTCTTCCAGGCTGAGTTCTTTTATTGTTTCACACCTGTAGAGAAAATCTTGCTAGACTATCTATATCTAGAACAGGGGTGTCAAACTGCCGGCTTCTGGGCCGGATGCGTCATGCGGAAGCCACGCCCACTCCATTGCTGGCAATGGCAAAACTCACCCGATACGTTGACATGTCTGATCTAGAATAAACTCTTTAAACTATTAGAGAGGGGCTGTCTTTACCATTTTTTCACACATAGAAAATTAAGTTAAAGTTAAGTTAAAGTTTTTTATATAAATATAAAAAACAATAAAGGCCTGGAATGAGTTGCCCTTTACACCTCTGGAATGCACTCCTGGGAATCCTCCACATTCAGAGGTTTTTTTCTCTTCATCCGTCATTAAAAGACAGGCTCACAAATCATAAAACTATTGGTACTTGCTTTCCTGGCATGGATGGTAATGGAACCTGGAAATCCTACTATCGGGGAGGACCTGTTAGACTGCAGTCCAGACAAAACACCTGGCCAAAGTGGAAAAAGAGATTCAAATCCAGACAAAGACTTCTTAAGTTGGTTTCTTTTCTACCAGCTTACTGTATGCAAAACAAGCAGCTGAAAGCTGCAGTGTGAAAGTGGTACCAAAAAATTGATGTTGACTGGGGATATGAATTTTGTCCAAGTTCCATTAAATGAATAAATATATCCATTTTTAATTCCAACTCAAAGGCATCGAGTTGGTGCCTCCTCAGGCATTCCAACAATAAAAGAAAAACAATAAAACCAGAAGCTTCTTTCACAGCAAAAGAATTGTGTGGCAGATTTCAACACAACCTTACACAATGCACATTAGTGCAACTACTTATGCACCCTCATTTTTTCTTTCAATTATGGCAAAGAAGCTAAATTCTTCTGAAATATATTGATAAGTGAAAAATCTTGCTACAATGCATTTACCAAGATCTACTTGTTTGTGGGTTTGTTTGTTTTTTAAAAAAACTAATTTCCTGAGGAGGATGGGAGCAAATTTCACTTAGTATCACTCAAATCATTAAGCTCTGCAAAGTCAATGGTTTTATTCATCAAACAGTGAGAGCAGTGGGAATAGAATATATTGTAACTTTTGTTAAGGATCTGCCAATTGATGAAGTAGGGAAGAAATCCAGATCTCACCTGATGCACCAACCCATGCTTCTCATGGACCATCTGGTTCCTTGACAGTTCAGCCAAAGTATAAGAAATCACTTATGAGGGGAAAAAAATGACCTATTTCATGGTGGATCTATAGTTCACCTTGCTTCCTTTGGCTGGAAATTTAAAGCAGATCCATTCTTTTAAATGTAGTTTTTAGCTGGAATGCCCCCAAAAAGATTTTAGGAAAAACCTGCCTTTTATCTTCATTGAGAATGGAATGAAATGAATGAAATTATTCATATTAGTTCTGATCTGGTTGTTTTTTGTGAATGCATGAGAAGGGCTCTTTCATTTTGGTGCATAAAAGAAGGATTGTTTGAATGCTGATTCTGTCACTTCAAAAGCAAATCAGCCTTCTGTGATCTAAAATATTTTGCATTTAGTAAAAACTTTCCTGTAGTGGGTGTTTCCCCCCCCCTTGAACTATGCATGTCTTTTAAAGTCACTTTCTCTTATAGCCTCAAAGCCCATTTGACCTAATATCCTAGGAGAGAAGAGTTGCTTTGTAATGTTGATTTTGTACATTAAATTATCAGTCATTTCAGGTTGATAGGCTGTTCTTTTCTCTATTGTTTAGTTATGTGACTTCCTTTCAACATTGTTTTTCTTGAGAATCATAATATAATTACAATGTACTTTTTCTGTAATACTAGGATTACCAATATTGCTTAACCCTTTTATTGTAAGAAGGAAATATAAGATATTCAGACTCTTGCTGTATTGGCATGGCATGCAAGTTCCTTTGTTTGTTTGGTCTAGAAATGTGCATCTTTGCATATTGTTAAATCTTCAAAACTTATAATAAGCCTATCACATACGAACACACACATGGTTTACTTTACTACTTGAAAGCAGTTCAATCTTAGAACAAAAATGAATCGAAAACAAATGTTTATAACCTTATTTTATAGTTTGATGTCATAAGATCTGTGCCCTGAAATTCAACATTGCTGATGACCGGAACAGTGTACCAGGTACTTAGTTTAGCAGAGGAAAGGAGGAAAATACTTTCAGACTTGAAAGATTGGTGTCAGCCTTCAAGGTAGTTCATTAAAGAAGACCAAGCCATGAGTACTAACACTACCTTTATTGTGAGGTTTCAGTAGCAGAATCCTCTAAGTCTGAAAGCACTTCTTTCTTCCTGTACTTTTACTTTTCAGAAAACTGGAATGGGAATGCTTTGAACCTGTCCATTTCCTACAGCACCAGGAGAAGCCACTCTGAAGATGCTGTGCTGCTAAGTCTAGCATATATGTATGAAAAGGCCTCTTTCTATCTAACTTAGTCTATGTAGTTCATTTTCTCAGTATTTAGGAGGAGAGCAGAATGCATCTCCTTAATCAACACTGTTAATCCACAATTATTTTAATGATGGATCTCAAGTGCACTAATTTTATTGGTATTCATTTCAGCCCAACCCTATCTGCCAGCAAAACTAGTCTAATTTGTATGTGTGTGAGAGAGATGGGAGGGGGAGGAATCAGTAAAAGAAAGATCAAGAAAAGGGGTCAGATTGAGCTTGAGGCTATGGAGAATAACATCCTGGGGAAAATATTCACTGATACATTGGGCAATAGGTGAGAATGTTGATGGCTGGTCCATTATAAACTCACTCCTTCCTCCCTCACAATAAGGTGAATCAGAGAACAGCCTATGCAGTCCATTCTGTGCTTCTTGAGGTACACAAACACAAAAAGTCAAAAGAAGAGACGACAATAATACACAAGCACCGATGCAACACATTGCTTCATTACACAGAAATATAAAAGCCGCTTATGGATGTTGCTGGTAAAGTAGTTGTGATGAATTTCAAAAGCAATGCTCTGCATGCTTTCTCTATCACACGTTTTCTTCTTTGTATTTGTTTCCTGAGTATTGTCATAAACAGAAATATGGGATATAAATTTAATAGTGAATAAAATAAACCATCACTGATAAAGTGAAACTTTCTTTTCTTTTTCTTTTTTTAAGCCATTGAAGAATATTCCTTAATAATAGCTTTCATGCATTAATAGCAATAGCAATAGCACTTAGACTTATATACCGATTCACAGTGCTTTACAACCCTCTCTAAGTGGTTTACAGAGTCAGCATATTGGCCTCAACAATCTGGGTCTTCATTTTATCAACCACGGAAAGATGGAAGTCAACCTTGAGCCACTCAGGATCAAACTGCTGGTAATCAACAGAATTAGCCTGCAATATTGCATTCTAACCACTGTGACAAAACGGCTCTTAATAATTTGAGTTACTTAATAATTTGAGTTGCTATTAGTAATAATTCATTACTAATAGTAATGAAATCCTTTATCATGAATTCCATTATCAATTTATTTCAGAAGGCCTGTCTGCAATTCAGTAGATACACACAGTGAAATGGGTGTGTGTGTGATTTATAAACAAATCATTTTATTTTAGTGTGAGTTAGAAATGGAGAGAAACTCATTGAATTCATATTTTAATATAAATGTTCCTAACTCACAATTCTCCAACAGTTGAAAATGTAATTGCTGTTATCTGAGTTCATACATTTTTGCAAATATCATGACACATTTCTTTAATTAAAAATCTGTAGAAAAATGCATAAATTAGGGGAAAACATCCCCATAATGTCTGTTCTTGAAAATAGTGCATAGAAGCATATTACATTTGAGAAATAATTGGCAAAAATGTATATAGGTGGAAATTGTGCATAAAGAAGTTGTTATAGGTAACATGACATGAAAAGGCATGGATTTTTTTTTATATACAAAATCACAGTCTGATGACGAAATGTGTCAAAATATTAAAAATGAGAATGTAAACTCCATTGACAAATTCAGTTATCTCATCTCTGAACTGAAATCAAATCTAAACCCAACAGGTTTTTAAAAAACTCCATTTTACAACCCTGTAATCCCTTAATTCAAGTTTGCTATTTCAAAAAGTTCCAGGCATCTATGAAGTTTTATGAAAACCAGAGAACATTCCATTTTGGGTATTTAAGATATTAAACACTACTAAAGTCATTGTATAAATTTACCTGTTGATCAAAGAGAAGTCAAAAGGGGTTGAAGATAGTCTCACCCATGAATGTATTTTGACCATGCCAATGATGAGAAGAATGGAAGGGCCTTCAGACCTCTTCCTGAGTTTGTTTCTTATCTGGTCTATTGGTAGTTCTTTGCTTTCTCTCTGCTATGTTTCTCTTTCTTCAAGACATATTTTGGCAGAAGTGAGATTTTTCTTTCCTAAATTATACTTAAAGATTATACTTAATAAATCTCCAGCAAGAGGAAGTGGGGAAATAAGTCCTTTCAATGTATTTTTAAAGAGCAGCCTGAGAAAGAAAGACATATGCCAGATTTTATAGCAATTTTTCCCCTGAAGTTTTGCTGAGACTATGGTTAAGCCAGAGATCTTTCCAAAATTTATTTTTTTAATCCTAGTTGCTCTCTCTAACCATTATCAAATTCTGTCTGAATAGAAATGGCTTCCTCGACTTCTGGTTTGATGTCGCAGCATAACGGGCGCAGGAAGTTGGAGCTCCGTCTTCCGCATTTGATTTTGCCCTGCTGGGGACCCTAAAAAGGGTTGAAAGTTACCCCGAAGAGGCAACGGAGAAGGAGGAGACCTTTGTTGATTGCAAGAGGGTGGTGGCCCTTCTGTTTGATCCAAGGAAGCCCTCCAAACCGGCAGGGGAAAGACTGACTACATTCATGTGGTCAGTCAGAAGCTGCTGACAACCAAAGAAAATAAGCATTAACCAGCAACTTTCAAACAACATGGATGGAACTGGGTGAGACCCTATCCTCTCTTTATGACAGTTTTTCCTTGGGAAAAACTGTCCAAAGCAAAGAATTGTCCCCGAGGAGAGAAGGAAGAGGAATTTCTGCCCCATTCCTTCAGGAAAAGAAAAGCGACAAATTAATTGCTTGGGGGAAAACAGAGCAAATTACAAGATTAATTTGGAAGCAATACACATATATAACTTTGAAATTTGGGGACTAAAAGTGCTTTTGAGAAAAAAAATTTAAAGACACTTTAAAAGCTTGTAATATAAGTTTGGATGTAAAAAGCTGGAAGACAGCATCAACAACATTTAGTGGCAAACTACAGCACCTCAATTTATTATGCCTAAAGGAAAGTCAGCTGGAAGCCCAGACTAAGATAAGACTCTTGTTGTTTTCAGAAACTTTCACTTTTGAAGACTGCAGCTGGGGAAAGGAAAGGAAAAAAACCTATTGGGCTGCTTATCTGTATGGTAGAGACAATAAACTATTTGAAACTGGCCTGCCTGGACTATGAATATAAATACTATCTGACTTTTAGAGCTGTGTCATGGAGCTATTTCCCTATAGAAGAAACATGCATTATTGATTGAGATGATGGAATACTTTGGACTATAAACCTTTGATCAATGAACAATTTTTAATTGCTCTTCTCTCTCTGGACAGAAAGGATGTGTTTTTCATTGGACAGAAAAAATTGAAAAAATTTGAACTTTATTTATATTTGCTGAGAGGAGACTTAAGGTCAGACTGGTAGGCTGGCTGGATAATTAGGAGTTCAAATGACAATTGATTGAAACTTTTTAAATCCCTAAATAGATTGGACTATAAAGATTACATTCAAAAACAAAATGGATGTTCCATACTTAGCTTCAAATGGTAAAAAACCATCCCTAACACCTGTCTCCAAAGTCCCCAGCTTGACATACCAACAAGAAAATATTGATAAATTTCAGAAAGAAATTATTTTTATGTTAAAATCAATACAAGAGACAATTGCCTTATCTCATGATGAGACTAAAAATAACACAAAGGAGATAAAAGAACAATTCTTTAATCTAAATCTAAAACTCAGAAAATGACTACAAAGAAGGAACTAGCAACCCATAAAACAGAAGGAAAATCAGAGGAAGCAGATCAAAAGATGGAGGACCTAAAAAAAGGAACTAACAGACAGACTCAGACAAACAAAGAATTAGAAGACGTAGCAATAATATCGGAAATGAAAAAGATGTCTTACCTTTCAAGATCTCAGAACACACTTGAAGATAAGAAAGAAGAGCTGACTGAATGGAAGATAGAGCTGTTAGGAGAACTGTGGGAAATTGGAGCAGGAGGGAAGCTGTTTAATGAATATCAATGGGTCGAGCGACCATCATAAATACATTCCAGTTGCCAAGTATCCAAATCACAATCATGTGACTACTGGAATGCTGCAATAGCTGTAAGTGTGTGGACTAGCCATAGGTCACTGTTTCCAGCACTGTCTTAACTCCTTAGGATCACTAAAAGAATAGTCAGAAGTTGAGGATTACCTGTACCCAGCTACTACTCTGGTAACTATAATTTAATTATATTAATTTCAAAAAGATATGCTTATTTACATGTTTTGTGTATATCTGTTTTTGCATTATAGCTAAAGTTGCTGTATATACACAAAACAGATAAATAAACATATCCTTTTGAAATTGTATAATTTTCTCTCCTAGAAACCTTGTGGGTATAAGAGCTGTGATGGCACAGTGGTAAGAATGCAGTACTGCAGGCTACATCTGCTGATTGCTGGCTGCCAGCAGTTTGGCAGTTTGAGTCTCTCCAGGCTCAAAGCTTACTCAACTTTCCATTCTTCTGAGGTTGGTAAAATGAGGACCCAGATTGTTGGGGACAATAGGCTGACTCTGTAAACTGCTTAGAGAGGGCTGTAAAGCACTGTGAAGCAGTATATAAGTCTAAGTGCTATTGCTATCCTACCTTTACCTCCTGCCTTGGGTTAGTAGCCTGAGCAGATCCCAAAGTGATGCTGTTATTGAGAAACAATTTTCCATGTAAAGATGTTCCAATATGCATAAAACACACAAGGGTCAAGCATGCATGGAGGCAGTTCAGAGAAAAACGAATTGGATTTAAAATCTCACACATTAAAGCAAAATAAACTTTAGGGCAACTATTGACTAATGCTTTCCTCTTCCTCTAAAGAAGATATGATCTCTTCTGCTTGTAAATGAGTAGCTCGACTAGAGGTTGGAGGAGAATTTCAGCTCTCCCTTTCCTTCCCCCACTTCATGCTTGCTTTTTTCCTGCTGGACAATTACCAGCAGTTTCCAAAAGAACATTAGCTTTTTCCACTGGAGAGGAAACATTGTGTGGGATCTCTGTCTCCTGTTCAACACATCTCCCCTCAGGAAGATCCTGCTTGAAACAGAAGAATGCCTATTCTCTATCTTGGAAGCAGCTGTCAGTTTGGTGAGTGCCAGGTGGCATCACAACACTTGCACTTAAGTTTGTTTGCTTTTCACAGGTCTTAGATCCAAACCTAAACCTAAGAGAAAGACAACAATATTTAGAAGATCTCAACTTCAATAAACTAATGAATAATGAGATCTTTTCAAGTTCCCCATTCCTTCTGATTGATAGGATCCCAAAGCACCAACATTTTAACTCCTCTGGTCACTGTATGCCAAGACACATTAGCTTAAGAGTGGGATAGGAAAGATTAAAACCTGTTTCTCCTACAACAATTTTTTTTCAGCAGGAGAAATAACATTCTTATTGGTTCCAGTGGAAGCAGCAAGGTTAAAGACTAGAAAGGTGAAATATTTCTTCAGTTAGAACTGGCAAAGATTCAGTCAAGTAACTCTGTTTGAATTTACTTCTCACACACCCACAGATTCAGAATCACTAATAGAAACACAGATCAAAAGATGTTGGAAAGCTCGGGCAGCTGGGGGGGGAGGTAGTAAAATGGAAGGACTACAATCCAAGAAACAATACCAAAAGGGGAAAAAAACAAATGCAGATGTACACGAGGAAAACCTGTAAGGATTTTCCTAATTACAGTTTATAACATCACCCAGTCATCATTGTGGTGACGTAAAGCCTGTTGGCATAAATGATACATGGCCATAGTGATACCAATGTAGAAGGTAAGATGAGAGGACACCAAAGTTTTGGAAAGTGCATATCACTTCTACCGTATCTAATTTACTGTTGAACTTTCCTCTCAGAAAGGATACCCTTTGAATGTTCCAAGAAAACTGAGCTCAACTTAGTAACATAGCCTTTATAGATGCAGGGTCCTCAGAAAAATTATGACTTTGAATATAATGAAGGTGGGATAAGTAGAGGAAAAGAGAAAGGCCTAGCTGTTAACTTTCTGGATGTGTCTGGATCTTCTATCTGTTTAATATTATTTATATTCTGTTTCACTTAAAACAAATGCAGATATACTCAGGGATGTCCGTGGGTTGTGGTCAAGATGATGACCATGACAATGTGGTGAAAGTTCCCCTGTGACATAAAAACTAGGTGGAGTTTCATTTACATTGTTGTCGCCACCATTTCCCATGTTTGATCCTATCTTGCACACACTTCATGAGCAAAGTAGCTTTCAGTGGTTGGTGTTTAATCAGTACATGTTTCATACAAACAATATGGCCTGAAGTAGAAGAATTAAGAAGACCTTAAGCATTCAGGTTGCTTCCACCCTGTTGCCACCAATGGCTTCTGATCATGCTCTAATTGTTTTATTCTGTTACTTTGTGACTGTGATGGTATTGATTTTTGATTCTTTATATTTGTATTCCTTTTTCACTTACCTTATAGTTGCCGGGGAGACTTCTGCTGCTGAAAGGCAGGCTATAAATAACATAAATAAAAGGAAGTGAATTGAGTGAACCCCTATTAATAAACAGCTACAGATGTCCACATGATTTGTGCATAGCAGTCTTCAGTGATCTCTAGAGCATCAATGTTTATATATCCCATGTTATCACCATTAATTATGCACTTTCCAGACTGAAAATACCTCTCTTGGGGCACGGCTCCTGCCATAGTAAAGAGTTGGGGGAGTAGGGAGTAATAGCACTACTGTAAATAACAGTTGCCGTGGCAGGCTTCAGTGATACTCAGAGTGCCCAAACTTATCAGATCCAATACAGCCCAGAAGCTTGAGACAGAAGAGTGCTGTGTTTGCTAAGAAGCAAAGCTCGTGCAACTGCAACATTCAGCTGATGTTTGCATTTTCACAATGATGCTATTGATTTCTAGAATGAAACCTCAGATGCACGTTCTTTTATTTACTGAAGCCAAGATTGAACTTCTCAGAAGAACATAATTCAGGCCAAGGATACATGTACTCCACAAGTTTAAAAAAAACAGACATTAAATATATATGAAGGTAGGGATGAAATAATAAGTAAACTAGAAAATAACTGCAAATAGAATAGTTAAGACATTGCTATAAAATCTCATACAGACTGCAGTCCACATTTTTCTGTGAGGTAAGATAATAGTGTTTTATTCAATGATCTTACCTTTAAACAAATATTGGAACCTTACACATTTATATAAAACACATAGGTTGTAGCTATACACTTTCCTGTGCAGAAAGACATGTTCATTAAAATGTAAATTGTTCTTAATACATGGGCAGAATTCTTTTTCAACCTCACACTCTCTATGAACTCCACTGTTTGTTACACTTTCATCTGCACTTGTCCCCATAACACAATTTCCTCTCAATCGCTCTCTGTTTCTTCAGGACACCTCCAGATGTACAGATTTCAGTTCTCAGGAGTCTCACCAAAGGCCTAGTGGCTAATTCTAAGAGTTCCATAGAACATCCAAGGTCAAGAAATTTGCTAGATTTTCTGTTCTGCTCTCCTTCTCATTTCACCTTATTTATTACTTTCCCTTCAGCAACTCTGAGAGCCAATTTGATCTAGTAACCAGGGTGCTGGTATAGAAACCAAGAGACTATAAGTTGCAGTCCTGCTTTAGGCATGAAAGCTGGCTGAGTGACCTTGGGCCAGTCACTCTTTCTCAGATCAATCCATTTCACGGGGTTGCTCTTGTAAGGAAAATAGGAGGAGGAAGGAGTATTTATAAATTAAAAGTAATAAGGGGGGGGGGCTTCTAATAAATAAATAAATTCTGGTTTTTCCAGCTAGCCCTTCTTTTTCTTTATAGCCTTGCTTTTTTATTTGCATCCCTTAGCTATATCTTTTTCTTTTCTCTTTGTTCCAATACAGCTCTGAATTCTGTTTCAGGTGGCAATGAAGCATTCCAGAAGAAATATCAGAGAAGAGCTTGACTTCAGAGAGGGATTGGAAAGTCTTTAAGAAATACTGCAATCAATGGGATTTAATGAGATTACCTATGGATAACATTTACATAAAGAACAGCCAAGGATTAAAAATGGCTTTCAAAAGCTCCCTCTAGAGAAAATAATAAAGCAGAAAAATTGTATCCCGTGGTAGAAATGCTACATGACTGATTAGACAGATAATAAATAGGTAGCCTAGGATAAAGCCAAAAGATGGTGGGCATGAGAGCAGACTCATGTGTTCAACCCATGCAAAGCTAGAGGAGAATGATTTTGAATCTAGTGGTGATGATCAACAGTTTACAGAGAGACTGTACCTCAA
>NW_015386105.1:35501-38757 GCF_001527695.2 Protobothrops mucrosquamatus | reverse complement strand
AATAAAGCAGAAAAATTGTATCCCGTGGTAGAAATGCTACATGACTGATTAGACAGATAATAAATAGGTAGCCTAGGATAAAGCCAAAAGATGGTGGGCATGAGAGCAGACTCATGTGTTCAACCCATGCAAAGCTAGAGGAGAATGATTTTGAATCTAGTGGTGATGATCAACAGTTTACAGAGAGACTGTACCTCAATGACAAAACATCTGCATTCAGAAACATTTGCTCTGCCACTGATTTAATCTCCCACATTCTATAATTCCATCTCCAGTAGATTAGAGATTCTCAGGTGGTAAATGTTGGAAAAGACCACACCTGAGCCTCTAGGAATTGATCCCTCCCTAAATGATTATTATTTCTATAGCCAAACAAATAAATGAACAATGACTTCATGTGCTCATTTCTAATAAGGTGTTATAAGGAAGGCTGGAAGACAGAGAATGAATATGGAGCAAAGAAAAGAAAGTGAAGATTAGTAAGATTGTGAAAGGAAATACCAGAAGGAAGGAAGGAAGGAAGGAAGGAAGGAAGGAAGGAAGGAAGGAAGGAAGGAAGGAAGGAAGGAAAGGACATTGGATAATTGCTCAATTAAAAGAATGAAAGAAAAATCTCTTATGCTTTCAAATGCAACAGGAAGGAAGTGCTTCTTCCAGTATGCAAGTGATCAAAGAGCTATATAGTAGAACAATAGACCCAACAAGAAAAGGCTGCCATTGTTTTTCTTAATGTCTGTCTGTTGTTCTTTTCTTTCTTACTGTCATGCTTGTATGTTTGAAATGTTTACAAAGGACATTTTGGTGCTATGTGCCATGACTTGATGATTGTAGATTACTAGCCTAGAAGATGGTGAGGATGCTAGAGCAGTCTTCCCTAAGTCAGTGCCCTGCCAGAATACCTATCCAACATCATCTTGGTTCAAAACCTATGAAGATAATATATCTGGGGAAAAGTGCATACAATTTTTCAGCACACAGAAACAAACTGGACACACCAGATTTGGGGATATGGAACAGCTTGGTTGGTTGATTGCATGCTAATGCAATTTACCTAACTACCTGCCAGGTAAAATTGGGAAGGGACAGCAACAAATTTTTAATCAAGGAGTTAAGACATAATCAGCAAAAAGGAAGGTAGGCTTAGTTGGAGGTTCAGGATAGGGAAACTGTTTCACCTATTAAAAATAAAGTGAAACAATAAACAGCGCTACTTAAGCAATTGCTTTTGTTGAGGAGGTTCAGGAACTGGCTGAGTAGATACTTTTAGATTGGGTATATTCCATTCTAGGATAGGAGTGCATCATATCAAATTCTCAAAAAATTCTGGGATTTTATAATTACTTCCAATGATCAGTGGGTTAAGATGAAGTAGGGGTAAAATAAAGCATTTTGATTTTTCAAAATGAACATAGATTTTATTTCCTGAATTATTAATGCTGGGACGTTGTGCAAAAACCATGTTTCCAATATTTTATTTATCAAGCTTGTTGAACTCATGGACAAAGATCAGTCTAGTATATGAGATCAATAAACAGACAGAGAAAGAATTATATTACCCAGATATAAGGGGAAAACGCCTCTGGGTAAGAGAATGGAAAAATAGGTCAGTATACAGAAACATCCTCTCTAAAATACCGTACCTTATGACATATATATTATGACATATATCTAGGCAATAGTGTATTCTAGACAGTTTGTATTTCTAATTCTAATAACAAGTTAGCAAATAAAACTGTGGACTTGACATATAAATCCATAGCTTTGCAGGGCAGCCTATTAAATTGTTTTAAAACTCATACATGATGACAACCGGGCAGTGTAAATTCATTGCATGTCATTTCAAGTGTTTCAATATTTACACAAGGCCTAGTAAATTACATTTTCTAAAAAGATGGTATACAATATAGCGTATGTCCCTACAGCACCAAGAGAATGACTAGAACATTACAAAGAAAAAGCATTGTTGATTATAAATGAAATAATTTAGATTCTTGTAAAATCACATAAAAAGCAAATGTAGGATGGAAAAAAAATAGGAAACCATCCAGTCAGAAGATATAAATGGCTTGAGAGACAGAATTTCAGTAGGAACCAAGCCAGGAGTATAAAGACAAAAGAAATGTCTTTACCATGTTTGACCAAACAATGTCAGGGAAACTTGCCCAGTTTTTTCAGACTGTGTGAGAGTTTAATTCCTGCAATACACTCATCAGTCCATAACTACATCAGCAGATGATATCTAGAAATGATTAGTATTATTATTAGTTGCTCTCAGGGTATGCCTGGCATCCAGCCACCTTTTCTTTTGGAAACAGAAGTCAGAGGTCTTTTATAAAGTCAAGCTAAAACAAAACAAAGTTAGGTATGCAGAATTATAACAGCACAGCCTCCTGAATTCTGGTACCTTCTGAGATGTTGGACTTTGACTCCTAGAATTCCCAAACACTAGGCACAACATCTTATACATAGTCCATACATCTATAGCAAAACAATAATGACATACAGATAGGAATTCATAATGCTTGATGTGCAATTGCTGAAAGCCAACCTAGAAGATAACTTTCAGTGTATGATAACCAGCAGCATTTGCTTAAAATCCAGCTGTTATATTACATAAGGCTAAAATGGGAATGATCTTGTGCAAGTATATATAATGGCAAATGTGAGGCCAATAGGAGGCTATATCTAATTTGCTTCTTGCTCTTAAAGCAAAGGCATCTTGCTCTTAAAGCAAAGAATATGATGGTGCCTCTTTGGCAGATCCAAGTCATCTCATACTGGCCCACTAAATGGCCATGTTTAAGGCATGAGATAGCTATATAAAAGTTTCTACTAACAATAGAACCACTGAGAATGTACTTTATAGGAAGTAAGTACATATTCCACTTTATCATTTTCTTATTAAAGCTGTCAGTGACTGCTGGAGTCTCTGCATCATCTTGTGATCATGCTATCCAAATATGTTTTTTCCTTGAAGCAAATAATGTCTAAAAGGTGAGAAGAAAAACTTTGATTTGAAAGATTGAAATGCACAGAAAAAAAATGAGAAAGCAGATGAATGAAAGTCCAACCCGAGAAAGTAGTGGCAAGGGCATAAAAAGGATGAAGCAAATTCTAAATCTGGAATAACAATACATAAAGGGAGACAGGCAATGATGAAGGGGCACACATGAAAGAAGACTGCTGAGGGAGTGAATGAATGGAGATGAAAAGAGGCAGAGAATTACAAAAGTGGAAGGAGAACACAGAAAAAAAA
>NW_015386105.1:1120-34565 GCF_001527695.2 Protobothrops mucrosquamatus | reverse complement strand
GAATTTATATACCGCCCTATCTCCCTTACGGGACTCAGGGCGGTGAACAGGCGATAATAAAAACCACGATAAATATACACAAGTTTCTGTTCTAAAATCAAATTAAATAACAGGCCTGCTCTAAAAGTACCCCATACAAAACCCCCACTAAAACATAATCAAACTACGCCAGGCCGGCCGCACGGAATAGATGGGCCTTTTGTAGATGGCTGAGACTTTTGATGGCTGAGACTTTTGTGCAACTACGGTGCTGTTCATAATGTTGCTCTTGTGACTACATACCTTCAACACCTTGAAAACACCAGGAGGGTGGGGGCAATTGAATCACAGGAGGAGCTTCATTCCTGAGGGCAGGCACTGCTACAGAGAAGGTGCATTTCTGGTGTACTGATAGATGCTATTATTTAATCAATGGAACCCAGAGCATATCAACCATGCCAGATCAAATTTGCCAGGCAAATACTACAGTAGACAGATGGTCCCTCACGTAACTAGACCTTGTGCCATGTAGAACTTTATGGGTGGCAGTCAGCACCTCAAATTTCACCTGGCAACAAACTGACAACCAGTACATCTCATGAAATGAGGCATTATACAAGTATACCAAAGCTTTCCCATCATATGGTGTAAATATTCTCATTATGACCACATGACCCTGTTTCACCCCTTCAACTTGTATCTTTGAAAACTTGCATAATATTTTCTAAACAGAACCTCTGCTAATTTGAAAGTCACCTTGTTTACTTCATGCATTAACTCAAAAAGACTGAGATCCCAAAGCTGAGGTTCCCTGCTAACACCAAGAAAAATTGACACTAAGAATTCATTCATTGCCTTGCTTCGTTTCTGTTATGTTGAGCTGAAGGAGCAGCATAACATTTTGAGTTAAAGTAAATGTCATTTTTTAAAATGCACCTTAAAAAAAGCTGCCATTTGCTTTGAAACTGCCTAATTTTAAGAAGACAATGTCAGCTTTTTAGAGAGACAGCAGATGAATGAAGTGTAGCTTTATTAGAAAAGTGATCTTATGAATCAAAATTGTTGCGAACTGTGGCCTATTTTCCAATTATGATTTTCCCCACATCTCTGTATTTCTAGACTAACAAAGCAAAAAAGTATTCTAAGGAAGATTCTCCAGAGTTGCAATGAGCAACACCCCAAAATACCTCCCTTGATATCTGCTGAATCTCCTGCCTTGTCAGCATTTCCAGATTGTTCTCTTCCTTCTCCTTGCTTTCTAGAATTTCTTTAGTGAGTGGTTGCAGATCTGAGACTTTGAAAAGGAAGAAAAAGCTATATTTGAAATCTGTTGGAAATGTATAATATATGATAGCCTCAGTGAAGGTGGTTTCTTTGGGAATTCAATTCATTTGGTGTCTCTGCTAGGAAGACAGCCTTCTCAGCAGTAGCATTTTCTCTTCTGTGGAAAAGGCTTAAACACACTATCTTCCTTTCGGTTCCTTGGACAGAACTTAGCCTCACTTTTCATTCTGTAAATACGGTACATGATGATTCTGTTTAAACCTTTCCTTGGACTTGAATTCATTAAAATTTTCTTTGTGACTAAACCAAAGATAAGGAACCTCTAACTCTGAGCCTGTCCTAATATATCCTAGCAGGCTGGTCAGTTATTTCATAGAACTTCAAGCAAGGCCCATAAATTTAATAAATAAAAAAATATTCTTGAGTCCCATTCCTGCCTCAGGTTTTAGTCATCTAGCTGCTTTGTGGCCTGATGACTATTTTGCAACTCCAACAGCTTTTTGTGATGGTAACTGGTCCTTAGATATTCAGTATGCCCATGGGAGGATGAACAAATTGACAAAAGTTTTCTCTAGGATATGTTTTTACATATGATCATTGTGTCTCTGATGTTAGGTTCAATTAATGAAGAGAAGGACGAGGGGGGACATGATAGCAGTGTTCCAATATCTCAGGGGTTGCCATAAAGAAGAGGGAGTCAAGCTATTTTCCAAAGTGCCTGGAGGCAGGACAAGAAGCAACGGGTGGAAACTAATCAAGGAGAGAAGCAATCTAGAACTAAGGAGAAACTTCCTGACAGTAAGAACAATTAACCAGTGGAACAACCTGCCTCCAGAAGCGGTGAATGCTCCAAAACTGGAAGTTTTTAAGAAGAGACTGGACAGCCATTTGTCCGAAATGGTATACTGTAGGGTTTCCTGCCTGAGCAGGGGGTTGGACTAGATGACCTTCAAGGTCCCTTTCAACCTTACTATTATTATTATTATTATTATTATTATTATTATTATTATTATTATTATTATTATTATTATTATTATTATTATTATTATTATTATTATTATTATCCGGAACTCAGTGACATGTCCATATCCATATCCACATGCACATACACATACACATACCTGAATAAAAACAAATAACACATAAAACTTTGTTGCTGAAATTTATTTTTTCTTGTTATTGCTGACAATGCCAAATGGAACCGAATATTCATTTTTATCCATACCATTGTATGATAGATAACAATAAAACTGATGTCTGGGAAAACAGTGCTGATAGCTCTGTTATCCAAACACAACGGTTTTCAATTATGATGGAATAAAAGTGTGCCTTTGGAATTGTGTATTGATGGATAATTAGCAAGGGCAACAAAGTAAATATTAATCTAAAACTCAGCAGGAATAATGAAGCTGATATAAGTAGATCTTTGGCACCCAGAAAGAATTTAATTCTGGATTGCTAATGTCTTCTCATTGCTTTTAACAGATGCAGTTATAGTGATGGAATTCTTCTGTAGAACAGCTAGTTAATTTCTTCTTTTGACATCCAGCAATTTAATTTTTAGCAGACTTAACACAATGCTAAAAATAGAAAGTAATATTTGTCAATTCTGATCAGTGTGTCTGATTTGTGTGTATGCTGTGGAATAATCAATGTTGTGGAATAGAAAAGAAAGGGGAAAAAATAGCTACAGTAGCATAAGACCTGCTCCATCAGACAGATGATGAGATTAAAAAGGTTACAGTATAGCTTCAAGGGTAAGCATGACCTAATGCAGTGTTGTTGGGTCCAGATGTTACTACCTTACATAGCAAAATGTTACGCAGTTCCACATATACATTTCCTAAACTAGTGTTTCTCAATCTCAGCAATTTTAAGTTGCATGGACTTTAACTTCCAGAATTCCTCAGCCAGCCATGCTGGCTGGGGAATCCTGGGAGCTGAAGTCCACACATCTTAAAAGTTGCCAAGGTGGGGAATCACTGCCCTAAACAATCATTGAAATGTTGACTTGTTAACATTTTAACAGCTGCAGCAATTCATTTAACAAATATGACAAAAAAGTCATAAAATGGGGTAAAATTCACTTAACAAATGTCTCACTTAGCAATAAAATTTTTGGACTCAATTGTGGTCATATGTTGAGGACTACCTGTACTGTAGTTTGTTCCTTTTGTATGATTTGTTTGTTCAGAGTTACTGGTGCATGCCTTTATTTGCTAAAACCTATTTAAACACTAATAGCAAATAAAACTGATTACATTTTAAAGTAAATAATTCAGTTTCTATGTTTTATATTATTTATATGCCATCTTTTCACTCGACTGTTTAAAGTAGTTTGCATAATTTAAAAATCACAATATCTTGTTTAGCTACAGTGAAAAGCACTTGGGGCAGGTATATGTCTGCTCTCAGAAGCCAATAGTTTTTCTTTCATCATTGTGTGATTATGCTTTTTTTCTTCAAACAAAAATGATTTTTTAAAAAAAAGATGTGCTTATTATACTTCCTGAACAATGCAACAGTAAAAAGAAATGATTACATTGAGTTCCATATTATTATGAAATGGGTTCTATTTTAGGCATGTTTCTGAACCTGGATGCAATTTTTTTGTGCATAACGTTTCTAAACTGGGTTCACTCTTCATCCAGAAATTCAAAACATCATGCAGACTGGAGAGGGAGAAGGGTTGTGTTGAAGAAAGGAATATAGCAGGGTAAAGTTGTAGTTTCATGTGGTATAGAAAGAACTTTTGATCTGTGTGGAGATTTGTTATTATTGTTGTGTATATCCAGAGACACCAATTACCACACTAAGATAAGATAAGATGAGATGAGATGAGATGAGATGAGATGAGATGAGATGAGATGAGATGAGATAAGATAAGATAAGATAAGATAAGATAAGATAAGATAAGATAAGATAAGATAAGATAAGATAAGATAAGATAAGATAAGATAAGATAAGATAAGATAACCTTTATTGTCATTTTTATACTGTGGGCACAATGGCCCACATCAAAAATGAAATTTAGTTGCCCGCTCTCAAAGTGAAACATATACATGACACACACCTAAACATACTATGAACAACATATGTAGAGACCCACATCTCTACATATACGTAGCAAATAAATATTAAATACTGTCCATCTTGAATATATAATGGAAGGAGGAAGCTTGAGAGTTCGCAAGGTTAATGCTGTATGGAATGAAACTCTGGCTGAATCTGGATGTTCTGCTTTGGATACCACGAAGCCTCCTCCCAGAAGGTAACAAGGAAAACAGGTCGTGAAGAGGATGTGTAGTGTCCCAGATAATCTTACGGACCCTGCTCAAGCAGCGCTTCTGTGCTATGTCCTGTATGGGAGGGAGGGAACTGCCAATGATCTTTTCGGCCATCCTCACCACTCTCTGCACCGCCTTCCTGTCTGAAGCAGTGATGCCTTTAAACCAGACTGTGATGCTGTATGACAGGATGCTCTCGATTGTCCCCTTGTAGAAAGTGGTCAGGACAGGGGAAGGAAGATGTGCTTCTCTCATGCGGCACAGAAAATGCAGGCACTGCTGTGCCCGCTTCACCAGTTTCTCACTGTTGAGCGACCAAGTCAGCCTACTCGTTAGCTGCACACTCAGGAATTTGATGCTGATAACCCTCTCCACAGGTGAATCATTTATGCACAGAGAAGTGTGGCTGTGCCTGCCTTTTCTGAAATCAACAATGATCTCTTTGGTTTTTCCGGTATTTAAAACTAGGCTGTTTTCCTTACACCAGTTCTAATATCTAATATCTAATAAAGATTGTAGAGAAGTTGAGAAGAGATAAACTCATTCTTGAGAACAGGATTCTTAGCAGTATGCAACCACTGTATGAATTACTGCTACGTGCTAGCTGGGGAATTCTGGGAGTCGAAGTCTACACATCTTAAAGTTTTCAAGATTGAGAAACACTGGTCTAGGAAGATCCATTGGTGTACCTGCAACAATGCCTTCTGGGTAAGGGAAGAAAGATCAATTCTTTACCCATATTCCCAGACCCAAAAGCCAAACAAATCCCTGAAATTAAGAACATAGAATTTATTTATTTTGTTAATTTGTTTATATCCTGCCTATATTGTAACTCAAGATAGTGAACATGCCTAAAACTCCTTCCTCCTCTTCTAATTTTCCCCACAACAACTCTGTAAGATGCATTGGGCTGAAAGAGAGTGACTGGCCCAAAGGTCACCTAGTCAATTTTCATGACAAAAGCATGACTAGAACTCCTGGTTTCCAGTTCAGCATGTTAATCACTAAATCAAAGTAGTTCTCATGTGGGTGTTACTTCAGTCTGCCTGTAACTTATAAAATAAGAATAGCTATGAGGGACTATTCAGCCAACAAATGTGTGGATCATACAATGGAAAATAGGTCCAGTGTGTATGCTGCACAAAACCTTTTGAAACACCATATCCAATAAGGATGTCACCACTGCTTTCCCATCGTCCAAATAGGCACACTTTTTTTCTTTGTATGGTTTCTATCCCAACTTATTTGGGTTTTTTATTTGAGAACAATGCAGGCAATATCAATGTCTTGACCCCTATGAATCCCACTCTATCTAATTCATAAGGACTTTGCTCTGAATCAGACATAAAGGACATCAGAAATTATTGTTTTTAGTTGTCCTGAGACATGCATGATTCATTTTCTGAACAAGGTATGGTCTTTCACAAACTTGAAATTTGCACTATATAATATTGTTACCAAGAAGGATTCTGGGCTTAGCTAGAAACAAAAGGTATAGAAGAGAAGGCTTTAAAAATGGTATGGATGCCTTGAATAGATGTCTGATGATTATGGTGGCAACATACATGTATATTGAATTCTTCATGGAATCCATGTTCAGGTGCAATGATTAGGGTACTGATACAGTGTAGTCTCAAGCTTGTTTATGCACATTTTAATAGAGGATATCACTCAAGCTAAACCTATATCTCTTATATGGTTTTAAGACTAAAATATTTATCACATACATTTTTGCAGCTTTTTAAATACTAATGAAAGGATAAAAATATGCTCTACTTAAACTGCTGGTTACTGCCTCTATCAAAAACTTTACTTTGATTCTGTCAGTGTTGTATACATCTGATGACTTCATTTCACTTCTTTATATCGAGTCTGCTAGCTGTCTCCATACTTTATTTCTCTTTCCAAAGTAAATGTTCTGCTGGTCTAAGCATCTGTGAAAATATTCAAGCCATATGCTGTAACTGTTTGCTCTCAGTCTGGAAACCACTTTTATTCAGTTTGTGCATGCCATATGGCTGCTGCATTTATATTTTCACTCATCTAAAATGTAAGTATGATGTACATATACAAGTCTACAGGTGTCAGGAGTAGCATAACAGTTGAACAACATAAGGCTCAAAGACAAAGAACATGCAGAAAAATTACAAGTATGGCATCCAACACCTGTGCAAACCATGGATAAATAAAATTACCAACTAAATTGAACATTTATCAATATTATTGTATTCAAAAATGCACAAGATTAACAATAAATAAAGGTACTGATCTTTGCATATAATGCACACAAAAAAGCACGCTAAGAAGAATGTTGTTATCCAAATTATGACATTATATTGTGTGGAAAAAAACTGTCAGTTTCAGGATCTCTATTGAAGGTTATTTGTTAAATCCAATTCAAGTTCATTTATTTTAAATCCTTATGCATTGTGTCTAACATGACAGTCTGAATTTGGACATGTAATGAGGACACAGAATAGATTGTCCCAGATGGCATATGTCTTGCTCCTATTATTATCCTATGAAATGTAACTTCATTAATGTCAAGGGTGGCTCATGATATATTTGTGAAGTGTTGCTACATTACCTCCTCTCCCCAGATATTCCCTTATCATGAATACCCTTGTTTTTCAGATTTCCTCTGAGCACTGAAAGCATTCAAAACCATCTCAGTAGCAACATATATTAACTTCAAGTGGATAGATTCATCCAATAGTTTCAAGGGGAAAATAAGCAGGTAGTCATAAACACAAACTGGATCCAAACACTTATCAGATTCAAAATGCCATTCTCCTTGAAAATACAACATATAAACATAAACATAAAGCAATGGGGCTGCATGTTCAGAATTTCGTTCTGGGAATCGCATCACATACTGCTAATAGGTGTATCAGAAGGAAATGGTGGGCAAGACAAGATTGAACACTAGGGGGAGACCATCTTTTCTTTCTCTCTGGTGGCTTCTTTTCTCCACTTTCCACTCCTCCTCCCTCTTTTCTCTCTTTTTACCCTATAAAAGGGCCTACGCTTCCGGTGTTTGGAGGCCGTGAGGGTCTGGATGGGGAGGAACAGACTCAGACTCAGGCTCAACCCGTCCAAGACCGAGTGGCTGTGGTTACCGGCGCCTCGGCATAGTCAGCTGATTCCATCGCTGACTATAGGGGGCGAAACTTTGGCCCCCTCGGAGAGGGTACACAACTTAGGTGTCCTCCTGGTTTCGCGGCTGACGCTGGAAGACCAGTTGTCGGCCGTGACCAGGGGGGCGTTTTATCAGGTTCGCCTGATTCACCAGTTGCGGCCTTTTCTGGACCGGGACGCCCTACGCACGGTCACTCACGCACTTGTCACCTCCCGCCTGGACTACTGTAATGCTCTCTACATGGGGCTCCCCTTGAGGAGCACCCGGAGGCTCCAGNGCTCCATGGCATCGGACCCGGATACATTCGAGACCGCCTCCTGCCGCAGATCACCTCCCATCAACCTGTACGCTCCCATAGAGTGGGCCTCCTCAGGGTGCCGTCGGCCAAACAGTGCCGGCTGGCGACCCCAAGGGGGAGGGCCTTCTCTGTGGGAGCTCCCACCCTCTGGAATGAACTGCCCCCAGAGATCAGGGTTATCCCTGATCTCCCTTCCTTTCGCCGCGCCCTCAAGACTTGGTTATTCCAACTCGCAGGACTGGCCTAGGGTAATTTTTAGAGGGGTTTTAATCAATATTTTAAATTGGACAATTCTCTAATATTCCTTTTAATCAATTTTAAATCCGTATTGTTATTTGTGTATTTTAATTGATTGTCCGCCGCCCTGAGTCCTACGGGAGAAGGGCGGGATACAAATCTAAATAATAAATAAATAATAAATAAATTACTGAGAAAACTGTTGAAGCTTCAATCTCACCCCTTTGTCTAACAAGGGACAAATATTACTAAATAGGCATTTTTGTCTTGTTTCATTTTTACCAGGATGAATTGTCAAAGTAGGTAAAACTTTATAGGCAATGTCATGGATTTTGCTTTTTAAATTCATTCATTGAATTGCCCCTAACTTACAGGAAAACAATATTGCCATTATGAAATGAAGTATGCCAAATCTAAAAGAAAAATGTTCAAGAATTTTAAAACCAAATTCCTTTAAATTCTGACTTTATATAGTGAGAGGAAAGAGACAAATAGAATGATGGGCAGCAAGGTGGATGGACTCAGTTATAGTTGCGATGAGTGCACTATTGGAGACTTGCAAGAACATGCTAGGAATAGTTTGTCTTAGAAAAAAAATCTATCAATGTGGTTGCTAGGAGCTGAAAATAATCTGATGGCATATCATTGTCATTATCATTACCTCTCACAGGATGTTGGAATTTGAAGAAGCTTTGAAGTTTGATGACAGAGAAGACGCCTAAAAATACCATGGATATTAAAGAAAACAAACCATGTTATGTGAGGAACTTAGTCTCTGAAAAAGGCTTTAATGTTGAGTAACTTGGAAGGAAAAAGAAGATGACTAGTAACAGATGAGTGAACTCAATTACTCAACGATGAATGCACTGTTGGAAGCCCTGAAAAACCAGATTAGGGAAAGATCGTCATGGAGAAAATGTATCTATGTGGTCTCTAAGAGTCAGTACTGACTTGATAGTACACAATCAATCAAAATACTCTTTTTGTGGATAGTGACAGGCAAATAAATGGAGGGGGCACAAAAGAAAAGTATAGGAGGAAGGAATAATGAAGCTTCTTTGCAAATAAATCAGAGGTTATTGTCATGGATAGAAGGCAGGCAAGGTTAATCAATTTATCATTTCCATTTAAGAAAGAACAATCTTTAAGCCAATCAAAAATATGTAGCAGCTGCAAAGCAGAACTTCTAGAATGGGCAATATAAAACAGTAAGTAAATCAATAAATACAACTTTATTTTCATGTTCCTTCCATGATCCACGAGATGTTGCACTGGGACAAGAAATTGTAATGTGATTGAAAGCATTAGTTTCATTTGTGGGCAGGCAGACCTGTCACTTTCTGAATCTCAGATTCCTTCTCCCTTTCTAAGATATTTTAGTGCATTAGCAAACATCAAAAGATATCACTTTAAAAATGTTTTCAGACTTTTGGACAAACTGGGGCTGTCTGGCTATCTAGCATCCTGAAGTACTGAACTACGCATTGGATGTGCTTCATAGAAAGCCTCAATTCCCACTTCTAAGTGACATTAAAAAGTGCTCTGAATTGCACGAAGAGTTTGTGCCAAATTAGAGCATGGACCCATTGATAAATATATGAACAAGTTTTGTAACTAATTGGGCTAAGACTTTCATCTGTTCTCCACATGACTCTGCTACATTAATGCATTAATTTGCTCCAGAACTTTCTATAAATAATACCCAGAAATATATGTTGAGAATGATAGAACAGATCAAATTAATTCTAACAGTTCAAAGGGAATTTAGGAATTTTGTTACTTCTCTTGATGATGGCATAGTTTTCCTTAAGGGGTTAATGTTTTCTATCTTCATGGATGACTTTAATTAAATGCATCCATAACCAGACTTTGGAGATGACACATCTTGTTGCAAATGCAATCCATCAATTTACAGCAATTGCTGTAGTCATTCTGTCATTTACCACAAGCAGAAACTGTCTCAACTCTGCATTAGAGCAGATAGGTGACAACCTATTGGGGATTATGGAATGAACATTGATATGAAGGGTTTATCTGCATTGTTGTCATAAATTACCACGAACTGATGTTACCTAGTTAATATTGCACTTTTGGCATCTCCAGTGTCACATTTCCAACCTCTGCAACAGACAATTTTGTTAAACACTTCCCCAGACACAGTGAATTAATCCTACTATATATCTTGCATTTCTCTTTTTTACTTTTAAAGGAGAATATAATGAAGAGAAGGACGAGGGGGGACATGATAGCAGTGTTCCAATATCTCAGGGGTTGCCACAACGAAGAGGGAGTCAAGCTATTCTCCAAAGCACCTGAAGGCAGGTTAAGAAGCAATAAATGGAAAATAACCAAAGAGAGAAGCAACCTAGAACTAAGGAGAAACTTCCTGACAGTTAGAACAATTAATCAGTGGAACAGCCTGCCTCCAGAAGCTGTGAATGCTCCAACACTGGAAGTCTTTAAGAAGAGATTGGACAGCCATTTGTCTGAAATGGTATAGCGTTTCCTGCCTGGGCAGGGGGTTGGACTAGATGACCTACAAGGTCCCTTCCATCATCATCATCATCATCAATAATAATAATAATAACAACAACAACAACAACAACAACAATAATAATAATAATAATAATAATGTAATTCTTCCATTTGTAACATGCAGATGTAGTCTTCACTCAAACATTAAACATATTACACCACTCCATAAGCAAACCATGTCCATATTTTATATTTTCTCCCTTTATACCACTTACACTACCTACATCTCCAGCCTTACCTTTTTTCAACATTTTAACAGCATCTGTGACTTCTTTATCAATTTCTTCTCAGATATTAACATTTAAAGCATTTATTTCAGTTCTGGTTTTTTGACATATTTATTATAATTCCCATATACATCTCTAAAATACTTCTTCCAGCATTTCTCCATTTTAGTTTCATCCTAAATCATTTCATTACTTTCATTTTTTAATTTCCACTGATTCTATAGGAGGCTCCTTTTTTTGGACCCTTTGGACTCATTTCCAAAATCTCCCTGCATTTTCTTTTCTCTTGTGATCTTCCTCTCATTACTTCCTCTCTTTGATTGCATTCTTCAGACTTACTTACCTTCTTCTCCATGTACAGAGTATACAATGTCTTTCATCTTCAATGTTTTAGCAATCACTCTCCTATAGGCATATTTTCACTTCATCATTCTGCAGAGCATTTATTTTCATATTTCCCAATAGCATAGTTCAATGACACAATAATACAATTCTTTTCAATACATTAAAACACATCTTATTTCATTACTTCTTCATACAGATCATATATTCTTTCCTAATGGGAGAATCGTACGCCTTATTGAAAAGGATCGGCACTGTAGTCCTAGTGGTGTTCACCCATCAAAGTGCCATGGGGGCAAAGAGAGGATGCCAGAGGTTGCCACACAATTAACAGGATCACATGGAGTAGGCAGTGCAGATTCCTGGGAAGACAACTTGGAGAAGAAATTACACTACCAACATGTTGCCAACCTGCACACATTCCTCCTCAGTTCATGAGATTTGACATCCCACGTCCTAGTGCTTTATACCAATGCTAGTCAAACGTACGACAGGATTGTATAGTATTGTGGAATACGTGAGAGTCTATAATCATATTCAGCCAGGAATAGACAGAATCTTTGTAAGACCTTCCCACTTAATATAAGAAGGTCAGTAGTGGATGGAAAGGCCACAATGCATGCCTTTCCTTGTCTTCTTTCCATATAACAGTGTCATTTTATTTTTCCCAAGAAATTATTTTCCAGTTATTATTTTCATAATAAATATAAACAGCCAAAGAATTTTATTTTCATGAATCAAAGTTTGCATGCATTTACATAGATGTGATTTAAAAAGTAATACCCTTGATATTTGCTCCTAATAAGAGGCAAAATTATCCTGATATCACTCCACAGTGCCCCTCTCCCCTCCTTTTTTGCATAATTTAATAATCCGGATGACAATCTGTCCCTGTGTTTTACAATCAACTTTATAAATAGCTGTCCCCAAATTCTTCAGAATGTGATCTAGGCATTAATAATTAATATACCCAAAGCTTAGCAACAGAAACTTCAATAAACATTCTTCCTTAAGCCATTTTTTAAAAAAGCTAATGAAAATGTCTTTCTCTCTTTTTATTGTCTTTCAATACATCCTCATTCACTCTTCTATAAAATGCTTCAGGAAGGTTTCTTACATGGTATTTGTGACATTCTAGCCTTTTGTGGTCTGTTTTTCATAATGAAATTATGTATCATCATCCAGATCCCAGTGGTGTGTTGTATATTCCATTCCGATAGTACTTCTAGATATCTCTTCTGGCAACTGCTGAGTATCTGGACCTGGACAACTTCTAAAACCAATATTTTGTATATACTCATCTAAAAGTGCAAAGGTGTGTGATTCAATTCCCAGTACAGGGTTAAAACCCATAGGATAATACCTGCCTAACTGTACCTGAACGAAGGTGAAACCAGTCATGTGGTGCCTCCTAGTGGTCAAAGTAACTTAAAATATCCCTCACAGTATACATTCTGTAAAAGTAGAGAGAGCAGCCAGTTTAGCGTAGTGATTAAGGCACCAGGCTAGAAACTGGAAGAATGTGAGTTCTAGCCCCACCTTGGGCACAAAGCCAGCTGGATGACCTTGGCTAGTCAGTCTCTCTCAATTGTAGAAAGAAGGATGTCAATATCAAACCACTTTTGAAAAACCTTGCCAAGAAAAAGTCAGGAAAAACTTTCATATATGGAAGCATGACATGTAACACTTAAGTCTCTCCTCTGAAAGTTTAAGATATGGTAGACTATATATATTTTGGTTACATTTAGGAGGTAGATATTTGTTTCACAATTCCAATTTTAAGAGGTTAAGAAACAATTTTCCTATCATCTCCTTTTTCTCAGCATTCTTGTTCCAATAATATTGATTGCTTGAGCCATTATACCTTAGCTTCCAGGAAGCAGATTAATGTAATAGAAAATCAGGAAGGTAATAGAAAATACTGCTTGACAGATGTTTTGTCTCCTAATTATATAGTTTGCCATAGTGGCAGGAATAAAAGATCATATTATCTTCTCAGCCTCCTATTGCTCCAAATATCCTCTTATTTCTATAGGACATTTATCTGAGATAGTTGGGCAAATCTAGTTTATAACAAGGACTGCTCTCTGTGGGCTGGATCAAGACAAGCTGCATAATCTTAATTTTTTTTTTCTACCAGAAAACCACCAGTACAGAAGCAAAGTAGGGTGGAAGTGAAGAGACATATCTCCATGACCTATTCTAGTGGATGTTAACAGCTGATCTAAATATTTCTTGCTCTTGAGTGATGGCAAATTGGGAGGGCTTTGAACTTTTCAGATCCATAGCCTTTCCAACCATGCTTCCTGATCACCATCCAACATTCTGTTTCTCTTAATAGCAGGTTTCCTATGTAGGGTGTATGATATAAAGTCCAAGTCTGGATTTCCCCCTTCCAGGAGAGAGTGATCCTCAAATGATCCTAAGACTTAGTGCTCCCCCAACTGTGGGAAAACTGCCAGCTAGGCTGGAAAGAGGGGTTAAGCAATGGCCTACAGTAGCTTGGAGTTCTTTCACAGCCGAAAGTGGCATAAGCTTGACTTCTCCCAAGACCCATGAAATCTTATCTGGTTATTACCAGAAGCAGTCAGGAGGTTCTTGTAACATAGGTGGTAAACAATAATGACTTTTGATACTCATAAGTCGGTCTGATTGCATCTCAGGTTGGTCTATAATCTAATTCAACAGAATATGTTGATTATGATAAATAGTTTCAATGCAATTTTTAATTTTCCACAGTTTCCTAGAACAATACTGTCTTTGAAGTATTGAGGGAAATAAGAACATGGATATTGATAAATGCCTGCAGTTTATTCGTTTATTTTGATTTTGGCACCACCCAACTCCAGAGCCTAAGACAGTGGTGGCGAACCTACGGCATGGGTGCCAGAGGTGGCACTCGGAGCCCTCTCTGTGGGCACACGTGCCATTGCCCGAGCCTTGCCTCCCCCCATGACCCCCTCCTCTCCAGCAGCCCCCTGAAGGAGAATCGCCCTCGAGCGTGGCCCACACAGAGCAGTGCAGCCAAGGACATGGCAGCCAGGCAGCGTAGACAAGACTCTGCCCTCACTCCCCATCATGCAGTTAATGCTGCAGGGCGCGGGCAGGGGGTGTGGCCACCATAGCGCTGCTGGGTTGCCTGAGTGATCTGCAGCGGGCCCTGGAGGTGGTGAGTGGTCCTGTGGGCAGGCAGGGCGGGGGATGGGGGGACAGAGCAGGGGCGGGGCAGGGGATGGAGCGGGGCCAGGGCCAGTTTTTGGGCACTCGGTCTCTAAAAGGTTTGCCATCATTGGCCTAAGAGAACAGCCAGATTTTTAAGGCCTTCCTGAATGTCATCAAGGTGGGAGCTCTCTGGATCTCAGGGAAGATCCTATTCAGAGCACATATGCCATGAAAGAGAATGTGCACTTCCCGATCACCTGACACTCTTTGATCAGCTATTAAAAGCCAGGCAGTTGGTGCTATTCTGGTAACAGAATCATCAACGGACATTTTGCCAATGTATCTTCAAATCTTTAATCATTTCTCAGTTTATCTACCTACCATTATCTTACCCCAGCCCCCACCTGATATGCTGAAACTTTTCTAGCAATATCAGCAGTTAATTATTTTTTTTCACCCCGTTATGGACATCTTTCTAATTTAAGCAAAACATTTTATTAGATTCAGTCATGCATGATTGATATCCCTAAATAATATTTTATTTTTTGTGAAGTGATCCAAAACAAATGCTTTAGTGGCATGTCGGAATGACTTTGGGGAGTAAATTTCACTCAGTCTCCTGCCATTTTTAGTCCATTATAAAGCTGTCATTTTCTTGCATTGTGGATACTTCAAAAGCAAATATTAGTATACTGTAAATTCCCTGCTGAGAAATAGGGAGGTTTACAGAACCAATAGTAAAGATCCACTTATGCATTGCTGTAATCAAGATTACAGATTTTTATGCAACATAATTCTCTGGCAGCATAAAATGAATAGAAATATCTGGATTCTTTTGAAAGGTTGCTTGTGATTATTCTACTTGGTGCACTTCAGGATTAAATTATACTTTTTAATGAGTTAGTCTTGTCTTGCAATCAGACCAAAATTGTTTGCCCCAAATTATCTAACCAATATTATTAGGTTATCAGATCAGTCATATCCTCAGCAAGTCCTAGAGCTGTGGCTTATTACCAGGAGTTAAAAAAACAAGAGAGAGATAACAGAGAAAGATAAAAATATGCAAAATGTGGAAGCATTTATCTTTATCTCCTGTAATGCTAGAGTCCAGGGTTACCTGTACACAGAAGAACTAAAAGTTAAGAGAATCAGGACTCATAAGAAAGGAAAAAAAATTCAAACTATGGAATTTGTCATCCTAGGATGTAGTGACAACTATCAAATTGACAGCTATCCAAAGTCTTATCTTATCTTGTGTGGATGTGATGACCAAAGAACATCCCTTTTCCACAAAAGTCATACAAAGTGGGAAGCACTGATATAGTGGTTCCACTTCTACTTAGATGACTCTTTTCTGAAAGTGGTACTGGGGAATTACTCCTTATTGTAATTGAATAATGGCTCTATTTTATTCCATATTCTCTTAAACGTCTACACAAAACTGCTGGGGGAGATTATTTGAGGATATGGGCTGAGGAGTCATCAATATATACATGATAGCCTCTTTTGTCTACTGCTCCTTTTCATCTAATGGTTGAAGTCTTGGTGTTCTGAACCAGTACTCAGATAAGATAATGCACTGGGTAAGTATCAATAAACTGAGACTCAATCCAGATAAGTACTGTTTGTGGGTAGTACATCTGTCCAGTTGAGTGGTACCCTGCCTGTCCCAGAGGGATTCACACTCAAACTGAAGGAGCCAGTTTACAGGCCCAGGTACCTTGATGGCATAGAGCCCTCTTTAGCAGCTTGACTGATTTAATGATTGTGGCCTTAGTTGGATAGAGACAGCCTTGCAACAGTTATTCCTATTGGTGACTTTATGGTTGGATTATATGCTTTATGTGGTGGGCTGCCAGAAAATTAAGCTGAGGAAAGAGTGGCTAGCCTGTTCACTGGGGCTTATTGATACAAACTGTTGTATAGGTTCTGTGCCATCTACACTGGTAGGTAGTCTGTTTATTGACTAAATGTAAAGTTATGCTTTTGATGTTTAAAACCCTATGTAGCTTAGTACCAGGTTATCCTTGTGTGTACCTTAACAACCTTTAAGATCATCTAATGAGACCTTTTCCAGGTCCCTTCACCAAAGGAGGGAAAATGGGCCTTTATGAGGGACAGAGCTTTTTTGCGGTAAAACCTCATTTAGTCACCCCAGAGAGACTTAATGCTACATTAGCATCATTTCAGTGACAACTGAAAATGTTTTCATTTTTCCAGGTTTTTTTTCCTGCCTTTCCATTGTATTTTAATGGTGTTTGAATGACCACTTTGCATCTGCCTACTTTAGATGATGTTTTAATTTAGCATTTTGTTTTACACGTTTTTATTCAAATTGTATTTTTTCTTGGTGTGCTTTATTCTAAACCACTCAGGGATTTGCCTGGCATGTAGTGTCAGGTAAAAACCATTTATTTTCTCAGGCTTTTTAGTTTACTTTTAATTACTTTAATTCTTAGTTTTTTGAATGGCTTGCACTATTTCTCCCTTGTATACATTTTTAAAAAACTGACTTTAGTGTATATGCTTTGATTCAGTTCACATTTTGATTATAAACTGCCCAGAAAGCTTTGGCTATTGGACAGTTATAAATTATAATAAACAAAATTTATAGCAAAAAATAAATAAAATCTATTTTTGTTTTGTTTACTTTTTATTATGTCTTTTATTTTATTGTGCATTTTATAGATTCCCTTGGACTAGGCTAATGAGTATTATAATGCTATTACAAACACAATAACATATGCAATTCCTGTAGTACATTTTCTCAATCTTGGCAACTTTAAGACTTGTGGACTTCAGCTCCCAGATTTCCTTGGCTAGCATGCTGGTTGGGGAATTCTGGGAGCTGAAGTTTCTTAAAGTTGCCAAGACTGAGAAATACTGCTATAGGGAAATGTTTGACTAACTTCTATATGGATTCTTCCAGTTCATTTATCAGTTTAGCATATTTAGCAGAGCATGCAAAATTAAGTAAAACCAAACTCATCATGAATGTTTAGAACCTGATGTCCAAAGTCCAAAGGAATAGGTCAAGTTTATTAGGGAGTTACATGCTCTGGGAGAAACTCTGCATCTCTGAATATTTTTTGCTGTTGTCATTGTCATAATTTAAAAAGGCAAAGAAGAAAGAATGTTACCTACTTGTTTATAGGAAGTGGGGTAAGAATATCAGTCTTTCAGTCAAGGAAAAGAAGAGCAGAAACAAAGAACTGAACAAAATCTATACAGTATATCTTGTTCACTGTCTCTGTTTGTAATGCTTATGCTGGTCAACTGGGCAAAAGGTGAATGTGTTTATGTTCTGGAACTGTATCTCCAACAATTCCTTTCCAATCATCTCAGTATTTATTAGGTTTTGAAGGCTAAAACAAAAAGGAATCAGAATCAGAATAACAGAGTTTGAAGGGATCTTGGAGGTCTTCCAGTCCAATCCCCTACTCAACAGGAAACCTTATACCATTCCAGACAAATGGCTGCCCAGTCTCTTCTTAAAAACCTCCAGTGATGGAGCACCTACAATTTCTGAAGCCAAGTCGTTCCAATGATTGTTCTCATTGTCAGGAAATGTCTCCTTAGTTCTAGGCTGCTTCTCTCCTTGGTTAGTTTCCAATCATTACTTCTTGTCTTGGCTTCTGTTGCTTTGGAAAATAGCCTCTCTTCCAAATGTTGGAACAGGGCCAGCCAATGCCCCATGCTGGATGGGGAATTCTGAGGGTTGACATCCACATATCTTAAGTTGCACTAAGTTGCACTTAAAGCACTAATGTAGAAAAATACAGACACTGTTTGTATTTTCAGCAGATAATTTATTTTCTTGTGAATTGTGAATGTCAAGAAACTTACACCATCAACATTCTCAAGGGAAAACAAACATTTTTGCCAGATTCTGATCTATGATCATAATCAACTTTAAGTAACTAAACAATTTACCATACTTTACTTCATTTCCATTATTTTTTGCTAAGCAACTAGAAACTGAAGTCATTCTTATCCAATTGTGTTTCAGTGATCTATTGTTATTTAGAACCAAGACTCTACAATATTTATCTGTTTATATTGTTTCTATTCATTGTGCAAGGGCCTTATCTGGCCAGTCTTCTCTGGGCCAGAGTTAGGCCAAATTAATGCTTGAATTGCAGATTTCCAGAGAATACCAGGGTATAGACCTGAGTGAGATTTTTAAAGCATCCTGGAATAAAGCAATAGTAAAATGCTTCTCTTGCCAACAAAATGTGTCCAGGAAGTCATCAAGAGGTCAGCTTGATTTCAGGGAAGCTACCTTTAATGCAATTTGTCAATCAAGGATGATTATAATTATTTTGAACAAAACACTAGAAGGTAAAAATGATGTCTGGAATGTTTAAATCACACAAATTAAAATCAGTTCATACCACCTACTCATTATTAACATTCAGCTCTCTCCCTCCTCCCTATCTATGCTGAGGTTCAACTTTTATGGACCTCTGTAGGAAAAATTTTTGTAGCTATGGCAACTACTGTACCTAAAAACATCTCTCAATGTGTAAGTACAGAGATTTTAGGTAGCAAACGTGAAGGGCAAATATTTAAGATAGTGGAACATTAGACATTTTAATGAAATATGGGTGCTATTTACTGAGATTGCAATATTCATATTATAAGGAATCTCCACCTACAGCTGTAGTCCTATAAATATTTAAGGATCAAAAGAGCCCTCTTGGATTAGACCAATGGTTTGTAGAATCCAGCATTCAGTATCGCATAGCAACCAGCCAGATACGTCCAGAAAGTTCAGATGCAGGACAGAAGGGAAATGACCCACAGTCAGTATACATCCACCCAAAATTGTAAACCATTTATACCTCTATCCTTAATCACTTTATCCCCTTTTAATCCATAAGAAGCCTCGGTCACAAATAGTGGGTATCATGGTTAAATCTTAAATTGCCTGTTATCAGGTAAGCCAGATATATTTTCTCCCTGTTCTTTGACTTTATAAAATCACAATAATCAGAATGCCAGTAATGGCTCCACAACATCTACCTAAAAGCCACACACAACAGGCACCATATAAATACCACACATAGAATAGCCCAAAGCACAAACTCTGCTAGAGAGAAGTTCCCTGACATGGGCTCCAGCATGAATCCAAAAGGTTGGAAGACTAAACCTCTGATCCAGGTGACCAACCCAAACTGGATCCTGCAGTATCTACCAGTATTCTTCAGATTACTGTTTAAGGTTTGTGTTATGCTGATATTCTAATATTTATTTTGGCTGTTTGCAGATTTTTAACAACCAAGTCACTATAAAGAAAAAAATTAACAAACTGTTCAGGGGATTGTTTTGGATCAGCTGTCCCTGAAAATATGAATTAATATCATTTGTGAGCACTGTTAACAATATAATACAAGAGAGAGGGAAAGAAGCTTACTGTATTTATGATGATTTGCATGGTTTGTAAATAAAAAAGATTGCTGCAAATAACGCAAATTTAATAGCTGCTGTTTAAGGGAAACTTATTTTGGTCAAAATTTATCCATTTCATTTGAAGTTCAACACACAGGAAACTATTAAACTGAAGCTTCATTGTACTAATTATTTTCTATGAATTCTGCTGGAGTCAAGTTTTTAGTTATATACACCTTGAATTCCTCTTATCTTAATTGGTTCTAAACTTTATAGTGCTGAAAGGGAATTGCTCTTGCCTATTAAACATTTGGCTGTCCTTTTTGGTGCCTTCTTCACCTCTAGCTTTCTTGATCACAAAGGTGATGACAACATTGAATTCAGATTTATTTCTTGTGAGCATTCACATATTCAAGCTACAATATTATCTTACATCAGTTACTTCTGGATCTTTGTCCTTACTTTCTATGTGATGAGGATTAAGATTTATTGCTTCTTGCCTCATCCATTTTTGGGGGGAAATTTTCTTAACTGGTATTTAACTTTTGAACTAACAGCATCAGCAGAAGCCTGACCTTAATAGGGGTTAGCTCATTTATATTGATTGGGGGGGAAAAGGTGAATCAGGGTTAATTTGGTTCTCTAATCTAATCTCATTTTTGTTTCAGGCATGTGTAGGTTTTTGAGGACTTTTATTTTTAAACTTTTAGTGCCATTTTTTATAATTGTGCAATTGTGATGCCTTCAGCTTTTTAATCATCCTATTTTAGATGCTTCTCTGGTCTACTCCTTATTTACTTAGGTATTATATGCTTTTAGTTTGCATTGTTTTATTTAAAGTCTCACAATAATTCTTGGGTTTTGCTCTGCCGATAAAGGATATTTTCGTAACTTTGGGTTTTTCAGCAAAGCTTTGTTGGCTTTGATATTAGAGTCAACTGGGAAAAAGACACAGGAAATAGCATAAGGTCTGTTTGCTAAGACATTAGAAAAATATATTGTACTCCATGAAGGAGTGATGAAATAAATTAAAATAAATTGAAAGGAAATTACTATTTTTTCATGTTCATTCTAAAAGGCTCACTGTGTGATATATCCCTTTAAGGAAAAAAATGTTCCAATTAAATAATGTGCCACAATAGTTTCCACTTAAATAAACACCTTTTTGTCATATATTAATAAACAAATGGATGTGTTATATGTTAAAACATAGGAGAACCAATGTTTTGTGCATTTCTCTGTATCTGGAATATTGAATTAAATTAATTACTGATTTTAGTAATTATTTTTGTACTGTAATTGAAATGCATTTTGGTAGCTGAAGTAATTTGTAGCCTTTGTGAAATAAAGACTGTAAATTGCTTTAAAAACAAAACATTAATTATAATTAGAGTGCTAAAAATACTACAAATTTAATAAGAAATCATTATAGCAATGATCCTATCAAGTAAGCTGATGTACCACTATGCAAATTTGACTTGTTTCAAAGAAAATAGCATCCAAATAGCAATATAGAATACCAATAAAACAAATACTGTTTTTGAAATATAGTTCTAGTAAAATACAATTTTGAGCCAAATGTTGTCAGGTGAAGATAATTTATTGTAAAGTAAGAACTAGGATTTTTTCATATTGCACTGCATTTTTTAAAGTTAAAATAGATTTAAAAAGAAACCCACATCTCTAACTCTGTAGACAGGGAAAAGAAAAATGATGCTTATAGTTTTAACAATTAGTTTCATTTCTGATTTTAATTTCCTTGTACAAGAACAGGAAACTAATTTGAATCAGGGCCATGGATGGAGACTTGTTTCTTGTTTCTTCATTTATTGATTTAAAAAATCCAATATATCAAAGGAGAATATTTTTTCTCCAAAAAGACAAACATTAGAATTATATTAATTTTCTGAATCATCTACTTTTTTTCTATGAGGAAAGAATAAAAAATAGAAGAGGAGGACGACGGCTTGAGAAATATGATAAGGAGGTTAAATGAAGGATTATGAAGAATAACTGTAGCAACCCTCATAACTCTTCTGTCTTAAGTACATATGACCTGTTTCCTTAAAACATAGGATAGGTTGAATTAATAATTGTTCTTTGGAAGGATGAGTTTTTGTTTATAGAGACAGTCCCTGTAATCCCATTCCTGCCTTTAATTCAAAATTGTAGTTAAATCAGAATTTGAACTTACAAACATTACTATTACTAAAAGTGGCAGAAAGCATTCTCCTCCCACAAGCTGGCAAGGTGAAGCCATTTTCATGGACTGCTGAAAACCACTGAAAACAGCCTGTATAATAAAAATGCTTCCTTAATGAGACAGGGTAGAGTTTGGGTATAAGAATAGAATATATGTCTGCTTTGTGCCATCTTTACTCTAGTTATCATAAGTGAGGCCTAATCAATACAGGTACTTTCTACTACCAGCAACATCAAAACTTTTGATACAACCTCTTTTTAGTATTTCAGAATTGGCAATACAACTTCCATGGGTGACAAAGTGCATCATGTCCCAGAATGGCATTCCTTGCCCCATTAAATTTTTGCTGAAATTGACACACTTTCATGATATGTTGCCTAAGATGTGGCTATTCTTGCAAGATCTCCAGGTAGGATTATCAACATCTTATCAGGTCTGGACTTTTTTATAATTTCAGGCAATTCCTTTCTTTCTGAGCCTGAAGAATCATGCCAGTAGGAACTGATTACTGTAGGCGTAACTTGACTCACCCCTTGTGATTTCCATTAAAGACTTTTCAGTGTAATGAAAATGTAAATTATCATATGATGTTGAAATAAGATGTCTTTCTACATTTGTTCTGCAACATTTGGCCATGGAATTGATTCAAAATGACAAATCTGATCATGACAAGCAAATTTAAGAGTTCTCATTGCCAGTTAGAAAATGGCAAATTGCAAACAAGAATGTTTCCTCACATAGCTGACAGAAAGGATCTCAAATTCTGTAGGACATTTTCATTTCCAGATTGCACTCACTGTGAGCTGGCACCGAACCCAAACAATAATTTACCTCAGGTCACAGTGTAACACTGATGGTCACTCAGTATGTAAATCTTACACACAAATTCCTACCATCTTTTGAATCCCATTGCTGAGGCATTCAATAATCTAAGTGCTGAAGAATACTTAGCCTGGAAATGTGAATCTTAGAGGCAAGGTCCTGTCAAATTTTACTTTGCAGTATTCTTTCTGTAGGATATATAAAGGTCTACATGGTGTGTTAGCCACAAAGGTCACAGTATTGAAGCAAAACATTTTTCTGTATCTGAGAAATACAATGAAAAAGTGGTGCATTAAAGTCGAGATATGTTGTGCCTATAGTATAGGCTGTTCTGTGTTTCATGGTACATCATTTTGACAGATTTCATAAAAGAAAATTTTCTAGCTTTATACTCCACATTCTGAAGGTGAAAGAGAATCAAGACAAAGCCTTCTGCTTCTGTGTCAAAAGACACAGCCAACTGTGGGAGACTTCATCATCTTTTTTGCATACATTACCTATTTTCACTACTAGATATAGAAATAAAGATAGTTGTTCCTGTATTTGTTTGTCAGCTGTCTATTGTTAGTTAAGTGAATTTCTAGGTTTAAGAGATAAAGGGAAACTTCCTCTCCTCTCTCTATCTTCAAGATATAGTTCCTATCCTATAAACATCTTAATAAATCTATATTTACTTCAAATATAATGAATTCTGCCTGCATTCATTGATAACTATGCTAAGCCCATAAACTTGATATTCAAGAAAAATATATGATGAGCATTTTATAAGAATCACTTGATGAGTGGCAGTCATATAAATTAATCAAAGAAATAAATGCAATCTTCTTTAGAAATGGGTTAATGATGCTATTTAATTATTGGATACAGTTGAGCACTCTCCATCTATTCTGAACCACATCCTCTAACCAGGACTCCTGCTAAATTAAAACCTTCAACACAAGGGCTATGTTGGTTATTGTTTTAAAAAATATTATTCTAGATTAAGTAAAGAGGACTTTATAAAGTTCACAATCCTAATATGGGGTGAGATGGTGGAAGGCAATAAATCAAGACTGAGTTTTTTCATATGTTTATGTTGCCATTCCTGGGCAAAATATAAAATATTTTAAAATAGTGCTTTAAGGTAATATATAGTTTGGATTTAGCACAGGAACAAATTTTCTGATGGGCTTACAATACATTTTTTTTTTTGGAAAAAAAAAAGTGAAATATAGGCAGTGTGATTCCATGATTAGAGAACTGAATGAAGACATGGGAAATAAAAATTTAAATCCCAGCAATGATATGAAGCTCCCTGAATAGCTATAGAAATATCACACTTCCTTAATGTATCCCAGATATTTTCGAAAATAACGAAACATTGAAGTGACCTTAGAAAATCTAAGTGCAAATATAGTAGTTTGATGCAAAAAGATCAGTGCCCAGGATTGTTTGCTTCTTTTGCCAAATGTGTATTCTTATAAATATTTATTTATATTTCAATTTGCTCCTGAGAAATATTAAAAATCTTCCTTTCCTTCTCCTTGATAATTTTACTGCACAATACTACAGACAGAAGGATGCAAATAAATAAATAAATAAATAAATAAATCTGAGTCATAAGCACACATACCAGAGATTTCCAAAGGCTTGAACACATGGCCTATAGTTATGAAAACCTGCATCTCCAGACATTTCTGTGGAAAGACTCTCCCTATAACTCTGGATAAGTGATGCTATCAATGACAGGCATGCTGAACTAGGTAGACATCTTATATCTTGTTTAGATATAACCCTAGATCAAGACTAGATCATTATCTAGAGCAGTGATGGCGAACCTTTTAGAGACTGAGTGCCCAAACTGCAACCCAAAACCCACTTATTTATCACAAAGTGCCAGGATTGCATCAGCATTGTGGTGCCCTTGGGGGCAGGGGGCATGGCCCACTGGGTGGGTGTGGCTGCAATGGTCATGGCAGACTGGGTGAGCGTGGCCAGGGCCAGTCCCTCGCCATCTCCTGGGCATCCCTGGGGGGCCAATGCCACTTGCTCGCTCACTTCCTGCCCTGTTGCTTCCAAACGCCACGTGCTTACTACTCTGGCGAACTCTGCTGGGGCAACAGTGTGTGTGCCACAGAGAGGACTCTGAGTGCCGCCTCTCGCACGCGTGCCATAGGTTCGCCACCACTGATCTAGAGCTATATTAATGTTATGCTAAATTTGTAACCAATTTTATAGAGGCTTCTGCTTTTCTACGTCATCCTCAGATTCACTAGACTTTTTGTCAGTTTGCAATTAAGTGCATTTTATTCTTATAAAATGGTAAATGTGGATATCCATATTCCTGATTTAAAAAATGACCATTCGAGTAATTTTACTGGGATTTAATTATAGCATGATAAACCATGAAAACCTAAAATACCAGATTAGGGACAAATCATTATGGAGAAATCTATGGGGTTGCTAACAGTTAATACTGACTTGATGGCACAATGAATCAATGAGAAACCATGGAGATGAATATTGAAAAATAAGATACTCACACTATACCTACACACATACAACAGGTATTTCATATCTAAAGTATGTTCAGGGATCTCTCATCCTATCCACAATACAGACCACACATTTTGCATGTGCCTTCCATGATGAAGTCAACTCAGAAATTGCAATTGATGTAGGCTGCAGCAGCTCGCATGCTAAGAAGTAAACACTGACCCAACCATGTTTTTGTACACACTGCACTCATTTTCAAAAGTTTTCTAAAATTAATTGAAAGTGCTGGACTTAATCTTTAAAGTCATAAATGCTTTGGCTCATAAGTATCTGTCTTTTCAGGTAGCAAGAACCCATTCAATGCACTAATCCCAAATGAAAAAGTATCCTTCCATAGTCTCATATTGCTAGGGAATGGCCAACATCTGAAACTGAATTTAGAATATAGAAATAAAATAAGTAGTGTCAGCAGTAAGTGACCAGCATTGTCTTTGTGGAAGTAGGTAACGTTCACTAGCAGGATAGATGTTGGTAGCCATTTACTAACAAAAAGAGTTAAATTATCTACTGCCTTTGTAACCTGTAACAAGTTTCTGTAATAAGAGCAGAGTTTTCCTCTCTTAATAGTCAGTAAAGTGATAATGGCTTTTCATTGATTTCTATTTCAACTCAGGATCCATCACCAATATTTCATTGATTACACTAGTCTACAAGGAGAAAACCTTGGAAATGAAAGTATCTAAATTTTACCAGAATTGGGTCACTAATAACAGAAAATTAAGTCCTGAATATTAATTGGCTCCAGTTTCCAAAATACAGCTTCAGGTCAAAATTGCATCAAAATAATTCAAAATTACGAAGGGAGTGTGCGATTATGCTCCATAACTTTTCTGCAAAATGTGATATAGCAATGAGAATGGTGCCACATCAATCATAAATTTATCTTTTTATTGATACCAATAACATAACTTTCCATTCATTTATTGGTTTTTCATGTAAAATTTTCATGCTTTTTGCATGAAAAACTGACAAACTCTAGTATCAGATTAAACAACAAGGTTCCATCTTTATTCGGTATCTAAACTGCGCCTTTTGGCTTTTCTCTTGTGAACTGCAATAGGATTGTCTCTGGGAAGTTTCCAGCAGTAATCGTCAAGCATGGACAGACTCCATTTCCCTTGGTATCTTTTCTCCATGTCTGCGATATCCTGATGGAATCCCTCCCTATGCTCATCACTCACTGCCCCACAGTTCAAAGGGAAATGTGAGTGTGAGAAGTGAATTCTCAGTGACATGTTTTCACCAAGTGCTTTATAGATCTAAGCAAATTTTCCATGATTTTTTTGGCGATCACAGAAAATGGAGATCCTACTATCACTCTGCAAGAGGTTCCATTGTTGTAATCTGGAGCCCAGTAGCTCTGCCTTACTCTTAGGCAATTTCAAATCCCTGACCAGGTCACTTAGTTCACTCTGTGAAATTAGATGTGGTTCAGATGGGCTAAGTTTGAGTCCACTGACATAGACGGCCCTGGATCAGCTGCATCCTGCTCATCATCTTTATCATCATCTGAGTCTAGAGAGTAGGATTCTGGTGGATCTGGAATTGGCAAATACTCACCATGGGATACAGGATGGAGTGCGAATGGAATGTTTGGATATTCCATGGTCCACTTCTCCTTTCTTGAAATCCCTTTTGCAATTGGGGGAACCATGCAAAAATAGCAGTCACTACTATGATTGGTGGGTTCCCTCCACATCACTGGGACTGAAAGGCATGGACTTTTTCTTCTTGTTTAGCCAATGACACAGATAAGTTGCACATGTAATGCAAAACAACGAAGGGCCAAACTCTTGTCCTGATCCCCTATTTTGCATCCTAAATATAGGTGGTTTGCCTTTTTTACCACTGCTGTACTTTTGAGATGCAAATGTAACCTTGCCACAAATGTAGCAGAAGTTGTCTGCATTGTTTACACAATTTTGAGGCATCTTGGCTTCTGAGGGAAAATATCATACAACTGTTTCTTGGAAATGTTAAGCAATGACACTTTCACAACCCATCATACGTAACTGTATAATGCCTAGATCTGACCAAGACAAATGTACCTTGCAATAAAAGAACAATAAATTATAGTTAGGTAATAATCTTTGGTCTCAAAGTGAAGATAAATTTATACACTTCCATGTGGTACCATTTTCATTGTTCTGTCGTACTTTATCGAGAAGTTACGAGGCATCATGATCATTAGACACCTCCCTCCCTTGTAGGCAAATATACTCGCCTGTGTATAAATCTTTATTGCAAAATATCTTGAAAACTTTAACCATCCAGCACCTTTATCACCTATTTTCTAATTCATCTAATCAAAATATGTAAGAATTAACACATTTTATCTTGGAGGTCAATAATTTCCCAAAATTTGTAGACCAGTGTTACTAATCAATACAATATGTATGCTTTTTCTGTAGAGAAGGAAGAAGATTCAACTGGGCTTAGCTGAAGACAGTGGAGATTTGTGGCAAAGCCAGGCGTGGCATGGTTCAATCCAATTTCTGTGTCTTTTTCACCTCCTTGCCTTGTATTGATTTGTGCAAAATGAAAGATGGCAGAGAGGATGAAAAAAGTGCAATTAGTCAAAGAGTTCAAATGAAATCTTTGTTATGGACAAAGACCAGCATAAGAAAGAAAGAGTATAGTCAGTTAAAAAGCACAGAAAATACATTGAAAGGCTCAAAAAGCTAAAATATATAAAACAACATTATATATAAAAAGCGAAAGTCTAAAAGGAATCTAAAAGGAGGACTGGAATATTAGATAGGTGAAGGGAAGAGAAAAGCCAAAGACAAAACATTGCCATTTAAATTACCAAAATAAAATCATATTTGTAACCTTTGCTGAAATCAATACATTGTAAAAGTTATAATGCTTGGTGTACGTGGTGTTATTTCAAACACATATTAATACATTAACGAAAAGCAAATCTAGCACCTTTGTGGATTTTTAAAGCATCTTTAAGGCTCATCGTGATTAACTTATTTCTATTCCTTAAGAAATGCCAGGTTATAAGGAAGCAAACTGTTGTTGCTGGTAAAGAACACACTGATCAACATGCTAATTGCAGGGAATCTTTTTTAAGGGCTCTTTTATTGTACTCAGATGAATAATAATGCACAGCAGCTGTGACATTGAACAAGGGTGGTATAATTACAATAACCAAAGCAAGTCTATTGTTCAATAGACCCATAAAATACATCCCTTCCTTTCAATACAGATTTTTCTTGTCCTGCCAGTTATTTAAAAACTTTCCATTAGCAGTGGTTTTCTCATTCAGAGTATTGAAGTGAGCAGGTGGCATAGGTAAGGGAAAGAACTGCACCACCTTGTCTTCAGGAATATTAATTCCTGAAATTCAAGAACAAATTACATGCTGCATTATAATGCCCCTGAAAAGGTTTCTTCTCCTTGTTCCTAAACCTGCTGGATTTGCTGAAGAACAGCATTTGTTATGTGTTCCTTCAATTCAACATTTCCCATCTGACTCACAATAAGGCTTAGCTATTTAAAAAAAAGGGGGGGGAGGGATAAAATGAATCACAGTTCCAAGAGAATAACTTTAAGAATCTGACAATGGTTGAGGTTCATAATAAAATATGGATTAAATTTAAAAGAGAAATATAAAACATGTCAATTGTGATGATGTTATTATTCTTGAACATTACCTTACTTTAGTATTACATTATCATTGTAATTAATATCCTCATCAACACATACATTTAACCATCCTTCTCTTATCAGAAAGATGTTTTAAAAATCAAGTCGGTTTAGTAATAGGATCTGTTTTACTAACATCTCAATATCCAATTCACAAAAACTTTAAAAATTGTTATTGTTCTGACATGCCAAAGAATGGGAAGGGGAAAAAACCATAAAGGTGTTTAAGGAAAACCATGAGTCAAAAATGGAACCTGAAATTCTGAAGAAAACAACATGGACACCATCCAGTTCTATTGCCCCAAGGAGCATTTGCCAATGTCTATGTACATTGGCAAATATCCATGAATATACAAAATTTACTCATATTCCATCAATGGTATTCTGTTTACATATCTTATCATGGTCGTTGTAGTGATCATATTTCCCAAATCTGGAAATATATATGATGCACATATTAAAAGTTAATGTAGATTTCCGGTTTGCCGCCGAGGCCACCACAAATGCTGGAAGGTGAGCTCTGTCTTCCACATTCGACTTCGCACCGCTGGGGGACCCTGGAAAGGGTTGAAAGTTGCCCTGTAGAGGCGACAAGCAAGGAGGGTATCCCCGCTTGATTGTGGGAGGGCAGTAGCCCTTCTGCTCAATCTGGGGCAGCCCTCCAAACCAGGAGACAAAAGACCGGCCATAGAAATAGGCACCTATAAAGCAGCACGGATGAGACTGGGTGAGATCTGAACCTCTGTTCAACCCTAACTATTTTTTCCACCTTTATAAGCTGCCCAAAGTATCCCCCCCCCCCGTGGAGAGAGGCAAGGGAAATTCCATTCCACATTCTAAAAACAGTGGCGACTGACTATCCAGAGGAGTTTAAAACGCTGAAAGAATAACCTGATTCTAACTGGATTTGAGGACTAAAAGATTTCTTATTCTTATTGAAGATTTGGGTTTTTACTTACAAAAAGGAAATAAAATTGGAAAAAGGATTATAACAATTTTGGACTTAAAAAAAATCTTAAACAGTATGGGTGACATCTTGTGGCTAAACCTGATATTACAACTTGTTATTGTAATTGTTATTGTTAGGGGACTGGAGGCTAAAACATATAAGGAACGATTGCTGGAATTAGGTATGTCTAGTTTAATAAAGAGAAGGACAAGGGGGGACATGATAACAGTGTTCCAATATCTCAGGGGCTGCCACAAAGAAGAGGGAGTCAAGCTATTTTCCAAAGTGCATGAAGGCAGGACAAGAAGCAACGGATGGAAACTAATCAAGAAGAGAAGCAACCTAGAACTAAGGAGAAACTTCTTGACAGTTAGAACAATTAACCAGTGGAACAACCTGCCTCCAGAAGCAGTGAATGCTACAACACTGGAAGTTTTTAAGAAGAGACTGGACAGCCATTTGTCTGAAATGGTATAGGGTTTCCTGCCTGAGCAGGGGGGTGGATTAGATGACCTTCAAGGTCCCTTCCAACTTTGTTATTGTTATTATTATTGTTGTTATTAAAAGACACTTGGCTTGAAACCCAGACTATAGATAAGACTTTTGCAATCTTGGCAGATATCAGCTGTGAGAAGCCCAGCTGTGTTCTATACTCAGTGATAAAATTAGTTTCATTCTCTGATTGTAAAGCTTTTAATTTAACACATCACTAAGAGAACATGGATGAAGATCAGGAACAGATACTCTTTATGTTGAAAGCAATTTATGAAACTATTCTTACAGCTACTAATGAAATAAGAAGCTACAAAAAAGAACAAGATGTCAGCCTAGATATACAAACCCAAACTTTGATTACAGCTAAAGAATCAACTACACAGAATATAATAAAAGTGGAACAATCAAATACTATGATAGATGATTCAACTGATCAACAAACACAGTTAATGAAAAACTTGGAAAAGGGACTGACAACACTGAAAATGGAAAAGACTTTCTATATAAACCAGAAGAAACCTGAGGATCAAGAAGAACAGACCGAAGGGAAGATAAACATTTCAGGACAACTACGTTGAGATGGAAAAACAGAGAGACAATTTGTTAGTCCTTCCCAAAAAATGGTGACTGGATGGCCTTTTTTATCTCAAACAATATATATAATAACAGAGAGAAATCTATTTGATGACTTAAAAGCATAGATATGGAAGGCGAGTTGGCAAAGAAAGAAAGCTAGAATAAGGCTGAAGAAAATTGGGGGCTTGACTTATTAGTGGGGATTAAAATAGAATATACTCAAGTAGATAAGATGTGTACTTTGAATACTAGATTTTGTTATGAACTGAGATAAAGAAAACTTTGGTCATTTAAAACTTGGAAGTATAAATATTAAAAGTTAAATTTGAATATTGATTTGTTTATAAAGATTGACCATAAAAGTAATTAAGATATATATAAGCTAAAAATCTATTGATAAATGTAATAAACATGTTTTTACTTAGCTGATATAATAAGAACTGTACTAGCTTAAATACGAGGTAGCAGACATTAAGAGAAAAAGAGAGGAAGTATTTGAAACAAGAGAAATTTTGGTTACTAAATTTAAGACATTTGGAAATTAATAGAAAATAAGAATGTTATACTGTATTATTAATTATATGATGTAAGATGGTGAGAAATAGAATATATTCAAATAGATAAGACGTGTATCCTGAATATTAGACTTTGTGATGAATTGAGATAAAGGAAACTTTGGTTACTTAAAACTTGGAAATTATAAATATTAAATGTTAAATTTAAATGTTAATGGGAAACTAAAAATTGGGAAAAACTAATTAGGATATTGATTGTCTATAAAGACTGAATGTTAAAATAATCAGGATATGTATAAGCTAAAAATTATTGATAAATATAAGAATGTTATTTTTATTTAATTGATATAATAAGAATTGTATTAGTTTAAACATGAGACAGTAAATACTAAGGGGAAAAGAGAGGAAATATTTAATATGGTAGTTTGAGACTGGTACTAAAGATACTTGTATGTCATTGAATTATCGATTAACTCGGCCGCCACATTGCTTTTTAAATACTTAAATGTAAAATTAGAAAATCAATAAAACATTTAAAAAGTTAATGTATATATTATTTATTATTTTAATTTATAGACCCATTCTTAGGACTCGAAATAGGTTTAAAAGATTCTTCAGATCACAGAAATTATTTTATGCTATGTGTTCCTTCAATTCACAGTTCCCATCTAACTCACAATAAGGCTTAGCTCCTTAAAAAAAAAAAGGAAGCCCTTTTGTGCTTAATTAAAATAAGCACATTTATTCACATATCCTAACCTATCCTCAGAAATTCTGAACAAGCCATCAGCAAAGAAGGCTTTGTCGCTGGGTTTTAAAGATGCAATCTCTTTAATAAATGAATTCCTGGAAGCAGTGACTTTTTTTTTCAGGCTTGCACAAAAGCCTAAAAAAAGTTCAGCTGCTTTAATGAACAGCCATCAGGTGCTGTGCTTGCATTTTCAACATATACACAACCCTAAATTTATATATAAATAAAATAAAGATATCCAGTACTCCAGAAGTCTTAACTGATTTCCTTTCAAACCAAATCAAGCCAATCTGGAAAAGTTCTGAACCCCCACTCAGAAAAATGATTGCCTAGTATGTAATACAGCTTGTTGGGTTAGAAGGATTATTCATTTGATTCAATGTGTCTCTTTTTATATTTTTCTTTCTTTTTTATATCCTTATGCAGAGGAACTAAATTTGGGGTATTTAGCAATGCAAATAATGTTGCATTACAACTAAACCCTAAAGCCTACCTTCAATCTCCAGAAAAATCTCTTTTTCTGGAGATCAAACTATCATCAAGCTATCATCAAACACCCTACGTATATCAGTGCTTTTTTTCTAAAAAAAAAAAAAAAAAGGTGCCGGAACTCACACACATCATACAACCCGCCTTGCCTATCCTACAAGGTTCCATCCAAAAAAAGGTGCCGGAACTCCGTTCTGGGCGTTCTATGACAAAAAAAAGCCCTGCGTATACAGATATTTTACATAGACTCTCACTCTCTTCTAAAAGAAAGAAAAAGAATGCAAGAAGTATTGCAAAATGTAAGAGAGTTCCAATGGATGATGAAAACAGCAGAACTCCTAATGAGTTCCATGAACCTGAGGCATTGATATGGTACTGTTAGATCGCGCAGGCAGTAAGACACGAGTCGAGTGACAGTCAGCTCTTGGTTTATTGGCAAGGCATGAGGTAAATCCGGACTGGGTCTCTGGGCCAGGGGAGCCCTCTTTTATGGGATTCCCCTGGCTTGTAATCACACAATTCCATTGGCTGGCAAGACCCCGTTGCTAGTTAGCCAACCAGCAACGGAGACCCCG
>NW_015386105.1:0-1020 GCF_001527695.2 Protobothrops mucrosquamatus | reverse complement strand
AGATAATAGTCAACACCTTGAAGCGCACCCGGAAGGCTACCGGCAGCCAATGCAGCTCGCGCAAAAGCGGCGTGACGTGGGAGCGACGAGTCCCTCCCAGTACCGCCCGCGCGGCCGCATTTTGAACTAGCTGGAGCCTCCGGGTGCTCCTCAAGGGGAGCCCCATGTAGAGAGCATTGCAGTAGTCCAGGCGGGAAGTTACAAGGGCATGAGTGACTGTGCGTAGAGCGTCCCGGTCCAGAAACGGCCGCAACTGGCGAATCAGGCGAACCTGATAAAACGCTCCCCTGGTCACGGTCGACAACTGGTCATCCAATGTCAGCCGCGAATCCAGGAGAACACCCAAGTTGCGGACCCGATCCGAGGGGGCCAAAGTTTCGCCCCCTATAGTCAGCGATGGAATCAGCTGACTATGCCGAGGCGCTGGTAGCCACAGCCACTCGGTCTTGGACGGGTTGAGTCTGAGTTTGTTCCTCCCCATCCAGACCCTCATGGTTAAGGTGTATGACTAGATCCTGAAAGACTCATATCAGGTCTATGAATGTGACACAGGAAGATGATTCCATTACTGTTTTTCAGCCCACATACAGTATCTTAAAAGGTCGCTGTTATGGAACTAAGTCTGAAGGGCAATCTATAATGATTTCAAGTTATTTATTTCATTTAATGTCATTACCAAAGTTGCTTCAGTTGTTCCCATAGTAATATAATAATAAATGTAATTATTGCAATAATAAAAAAATCAATACTCATATAAACCATCAAGTACCAGGTCCAATAACCACTATTAAGGTTAGCCCAAGAACAAGCCATGAATGCTACTTTGTTTTAACAAGCTCTCCAAATATTAAAAAAATGAGACCATGTACAGTATTTCAGTTCAGGTGGAACGGCATTCCATAGGATGAAAGCCCCTACCCAGAAGACTCTATTTGGGGTAGGTGGTCTCATACATAAGCAGATTGCAAGCCCAATGAGACTTTAAATGTGATAACCAACATTTTGTATTATAGCCAATTA
>NW_015386104.1:59635-61196 GCF_001527695.2 Protobothrops mucrosquamatus | reverse complement strand
GTCTTCAAAGAAAAACAAGAAAGTCCAGTTGCCTCCTGAAAAAGCACCTTTGGGACAACCAGGACTTACCTGGAGGACTGAGAATCTCCACAGACATTTATTAAAGAATAGATGTAATTGAGGACTATCTATCAGTGCCAGTGTAGAAGAGCAGGAGATTAACATCAGGCGCAAATAACCAGGACCTTTATTGATACAAAACATAGAAGGGTTTATTGGTCAACTAACAGTCAAAGCTAAATTGGCGTGTGTCTGTTGACCTGAGTCTCTTGTGGCAACGCAAGGACCTCAAACTGATGACCCGTTTACCTCCACCTTCCAGCTTAGCCTGCTCTTCTACAGCCAATTATCTAGTATATAGGAAGCATCCCAAGTCCTTACAATGAAAACCCACAATCCAGGGCACTTTTCTCCCGTAGATAGGTCGAAACTGCCAAATTCTGGGCTCAAAACAGTCCCAACCTTGTTTTTGAGGGTGCCAAGTTGTGGAAGGCTGAATTAAAAAGAAGAGGCAGGAGGTGAGACTACTTAAAGGATGAACAAGGGAGGGGTTGAGATCAAGACAATAGAGAAGAACCACAGTAGATGTAATCTGTGCGGTGTTTTGCAACCGGCTTGGAATTTGCATTTCGCCTCGAGGCAGCTTAACGAATGAATAGGCAATTCTTCTTAGTAGCAGGAGAAAATAGCCAGGAAAATCTACAGAGATGCAAAATGAGAGGGACCCGCTGGGAGATTTTACGCTGGCCAGAAAAAAAAAAGTTGTAATTCAAGCACCACGTTTGTACAAACACCATTAGGAAACCAAAATTGTCAAGGTAACCCATCAAGGAAATTACGTGTATTTTTTTTTCTCTTTTTCTTTTGGGGTAGGTGGTTTATGAAATACCAGCATGTGGATTCCGAAGGAGCAGTGCGGATCCACATCGATGTACAAGCCAAGAAGTCTATCGGCGTTCACTGGGGAACTTTTGCTTTAGCAAATGAGGTATGTAGAACTCATTAAATGTTTGGTTTAAAATGGAAGGACGTACGTAGAACCACAACTTCACATGTCACTTCAGCAATTAGGACAGGGGTAGGGGAACCGTGGCCCTCTTATGACCTGTGGACTTCGACTCCCAGAATTCCTGAGCCAAACACGCCTGTGGAATGTTTCGATGCTATCTTAAATCCATATGCACGCAGTTCCTGCACCTAATAACGGACGCTTGAAAATTTAAAAAAGGTAATTGTAAATTTCAGTCGTGTGTCTTCACTCCAGAGAGCTCCGTTTCTTAGCCGAGGGAATCCGGGTTGTCTGAAGACACTTTGGTGGACCTGTGGCCAGCATGTCTATATGTCAAAAGGGCACGGAAGTGGTACCTATTTACAGGGCTTTTTTTCTCAGAGAAAAGGTGGCGGAACTCAAACCTGGCCACGCCCTCATCAAACCCTAGGACCGCCCCTTTAGAGAACAGGAATGCAAGTAAAATTTGGGAGGGGCTATTTCCGGTGCGGGAGGGGCTATTTCCGGTGCGGCCGGCCCGGAAAAAGGTGCCGGAACGCGGTTCCGCCGCGT
>NW_015386104.1:51354-59535 GCF_001527695.2 Protobothrops mucrosquamatus | reverse complement strand
TTGCAGTGGCTTTCTAAAAAAAAATAAAAATAAATTACAGTCCAGATCGCTAAATAATTGTTTGGGAACGACAGCCATTCGGAATGTCAGATGCTGGAAGAAAAACGGTGCTTTAATTGAGATATTAACATGCATAGTGTCCAGCCCTTCTTTCTTTCTTTCTTTCTTTCTTTCTTTCTTTCTTTCTTTCTTTCTTTCTCTCTCTCTCTCTCTCTCTCTCTCTCTCTCTCTCTCTCTTTCTTTCTTTCTTTCTTTTTACTCTTTATCCCAAGACCTGTCTCATTTTTAGCTGGTGAATAGGATTGAAAAGCAGGCAGATCCATTCAATGGCTATAGTTCGAGCATTCTCCTCCGTTGACATGGAAATGTGCTGGGCTAGCTTTTCAGAAAAGGGTTACATAATCCCCCTCCTGCCCAATTTGTATTCTGGGCAGGAAACGGGTGTTTTATTTTTATTTTTTTTCAAACCCAGTAAAAATATGCTTTGGAAAATAGGTTGACCCTCCTCTTCTTTGGGGCAACCCCTGAGATATTGGAAGACTGGTATCATGTCACCCCTCGTCCTTCTCTTCATTAAACTAGACATACCCAATTCCAGCAACCATTCCTTATATGATTTAGTCTCCAGTAATAATAATAATAATAATAATAATAATAATAATAATAATAATAATAATAATAATAATAGTAGTAGTAGTAGTAGTAGTAGTAGTAGTAGTAGTAGTAGTAGTAATAATAATAGTAAAGTTGGGACCTTGGAGGTCATCTAGTCCAACCCCCTGCTCAGGCAGGAAACCCTATACCATTTCGGACAAATGGCTGTCCAGTCTCTTCTTAAAAACTTCCAGTGTTGGAGCATTCACCGCTTCTGGAGGCAGGTTGTTCCACTGGTTAATTGTTCTAATTATCAGGAAGTTTCTCCTTAGTTCTTGGTTGCTTCTCTCCTTGGTTAGTTTCCATCCGTTGCTTCTTGTCCTGCCTTCAGGCGCTTTGGAGAATAACTTGACTCCCTCTTCTTTGGGGCAGCCCCTGAGATATTGGGACACTGCTATCCTGTCCCCCCTCGTCCTTCTCTTCATTAAACTGGACATACCCAATTCCAGCAACCTTTCCTTGTATGTTTTAGCCTCCAGTCCCCTGATCATCTTTGTTGCTCTTCTCTGTACTCTTTCTAGAGTCTCAACATCTTTTTTACATCGCGGTGACCAAAACTGGATGCAGTATTCCAAGTGTGGCCTTACCAAGGCATTGTAAAGTGGTATTAACACTTCACGTGATCTTGATTCTATCCCTCTGTTAATGCAGCCTAGGACTGTGTTGGCCTTTTTGGCAGCTGCAGCACACGGCTGGGTCATATTTAGGTGATTGTCTACTAGGACTCCGAGGTCCCTCTCACAGTTACTAGTATTGAGCAAGGTGCCACCTATGCTGTACTTGTGCATTTGGTTTTTCTTGCCTAAATGTAGAACCTTACTTTGGATCTTCTAGTCCAACCCCCAGCTCATAAATATACCATTTCAGACAGATGGTCGTCCAATCGCTTACTAACACAAGTTTTCTTTCTTTCTGGAAAAGATCTCGGAGAGAAAAAAAGTTCCTGTTTTTTTTTTAAAAAAATAATCATTATGAATGCTGTAGATTTCCATCGCTCTCCGTAGTGTGCTTGCATTGCATAATGGATGCTTTGTTCCATGTATGTAAGATAAATTGCAAGCAGTAAACTTCCAGATTAAGGAAGAGAAGACCCAATATGGAACGATTCACGTATTAGACAATGCGATTGTGCTACGTTGTAGTTTTTCAGGCGACTATAAAAGCTCGCTTGTGTGTGTGTGTCTGGGCTCTCGTCCAAAAAAACGTTGCTTAACGTTTCCTTGTGCCCCCTGATTAAAGCTTTGTGGACTCTTAATACGGTATAAAGGCACCTTGCAAACTTTTCAACCGGTGTCTTGAAGATTTTTACTGCAACAATTTAAACCGCTAGGTTTAAAAATTATTATTAGGTCTGTAGTTTCCTGGATTTATTTTTTCCCTTTTTTGAAAATGGGAACTACATCAGCTCTTTTCCAGTCCTCCGGTCGTTCCCCAGTGCTCCAGGATCTTTGAAAAATATAGTTCAGTGGTTCTGAGATCACACCTGCCAGTTCCTTGAGAACCTTGGGGTGTAATCCATCTGGTCCTGGCGATTTGAACTCGTCCAGGCTGGACAGGTGCTCGCTTACCATTTTCTTGCCTATCTTAACTTGTGTTTCTATTCTGTTTTTTACGGTACTGTTTTTGATAGGTTGGTCTGTTTTTTCCCCCCCTTTGTGTAAAGACAGATGCAAACAAACGAGTTAAATAGTTCTGCTTTCTCCCTGTTGCTAGTCACCTTCTTGTCACTTTGTGTGATCTTGATTCTATGCCTCTTGTTTATACAACCCAGGATCGTATTAGCTTTTTTGGCGGCGGCTGCACACGACTGGCTCATAGTCATATTTATGGATGCATTATCCAGGGCTGTGAAATTTCTCAGGCTGGTAAAAGTTCACCCTGAATGCATTTGGCTTTGTTACATGACCTCGGAAAAGGCTCCCTTTTTTTTTTTAAGAATTGGGGGATGCTTAAACTAGGTGTACAAGCCTTTTGCTTCTGAGTAGAGGCTGCCAAAACTTTGGGAGAGGCTGCCAAAACTTTGGAGATTCCTGCCTGCAGGGTTTAAAGTGTGAACAAACATGACTGCACACGCAATGGGGAAGAAGCAAAGAGAAGGAAAATGAGCGAACTATAATCAAAGCAATGGAAATACCCCAATCTTCCTTTCGGTGGAAGGAACTACTTCCTTTTGCTACAAATTGCTGTGTAATAATAGGAAACAAACACTTTGCTAAGTAAAGCCAAGATCGTAATTGACTAATAGTAGCGACAACATTCCTCAACTTCCAGTTGAGTGAGATTAACTATTTACCTAGATGTTGTAGGTGGAGAGCCATGTTAATAATGAGTCTTTTAGCATCTTTTCAGACTGATGAGGTATTTTTTTTTAAAAAAAAAACTATTGTGAATTACAGCTGGCTTCTCCGGATACCGTTTTTGCCGTTGACTTTGCTTGTCAGAATGTCGCAAAAGGGAACTGCAGCCGTCATAAATACGAGTCGGTTGCCCAGAGTTTAAATTTCGATCACACGACCCTGGGGATCGTAAGTGTGAAACATTTTCATAAGTCGCTTTTTTCAGCCTCGTTGCAACTTGGAACGGTCACTAAATGAACTTTTGTAAGTCGAGGGTTACCTGTATGCCTGTCTGCACTTGTCTATCACATTCTTGTTCTAATCATAGCCTACTCCAACTTTACAAGCCGGTGGGGACCAGAAATACCTTTTTCATTTTTCTGGATTAGCAACCCGTGCAACATTTTTTCTGATGTCGACAGAGGACCACGAGTTCATTTTAATACAAGGTTTCTCCCAGACGTACAGAGTCCACTGCTGGAAAACATTTACTAATTCCAAAAAACGAGCCAAATTTGCTGAATTGGGATTTTTTTTAAAAAAATTCTGGAATCAACTCTCCTCTCCGAGATGAAAAGTTTGAACGCGCTGCGTATGGGAGTGTAAGGTCCTTGGCAAGCCATAAATATCTCTTGTTATTTTATTTTATTTTTTATTTTTATTTAGAAATTTTAAATGGCTGCCCGTTCGCTCTCAGTGACTCTGGGCTGCTGACAAAATAAAAAAAAACAAAAAAAACCAGAGAGGACTTGGTGGTCACTATTTGGTCCCTCTCCTGGGGAGGCAGGAGAGAAATTTATTTTATGGGATGTTTCTTCTGAGGTTTAATTTCTCTTCCCCTTCCTCTTTGACTTTTCCCCGTGTCCCCATAATTCTCCATTTACTATTGCAAGTAAAAAATGCACTGGATTGCCAGATAGGGTGTTACGTCCCTCTCTTTTAGGCAGTATTGGGTACTAGGTAAATGATTTGCGGTTATTGTGCTTAAATTTATGGAAAATGCAGTCTGCAGATAAGTAGAGGATGACTTGTAGTTTAATTATCAAATATAACATCACCCTAAAATAATTTAACACGTGGACAAAGCTATTTACGTGCGCATTGGTATTTTAATTAGCTTCCTACAAAATGGTGAACTTCACAAAGAGCTTGTTATTCTCTTCCTGTTAACCAGCCAGAACAAGCTTCTGGTCCTCAGTTTATTAAAGGAATTCGAACGTCTGCGTGCCAAGACCTGCTCTTAAAACGTTCTTGGCGTGAAAACGTGGAGGAAAAGTTTGCAGATATAGGGGGGATGTTTTTTAGGGTACGTCTGGGATTTCCCCCCCCGCCTCCGTTCCTTTAATGTTCCAATTAAGAAAGAGAATTAACTTTTCTTTTCTCCCCCCCCCCCATAGTTCGTCACCAAATGACATGGACGAAGAACAGCCTTTCAATCCAAGCCTGAAAGAAGAAGTAAGAAAACGTCAGAATTCGAATCAAGATTCCCGAGGGAGCAATTCGTCCAGGACGTCTAGAAAAAGCTTCCGGTTGGATTATCGGCTGGAGGAAGATGTAACCAAGTCGAAGAAAAGCAAAGATGGAAGATTTATGAACCCCTGGCCGACGTGGAGACCAGTGACCATTCCAAATATCTTGAGGTGGTATTTTACAGAAAAAGACCACAGTAAAGTCCCAAGTTCAAAACAGGTAAACGATTCGCGGTTACCGTGCTTCAATTTATTGGGAAAGGCAATTGGCGAATAAGTAGACGATAAACTTTATAATTGAATTGTATGCTCCAACACTGGAAGTTTTTAAGAAGAGACTGGACAGCCGTTTGTCTGAAATAGTGTAGGGTTCCTGCCTGGGCAAGGGGTTGGACTCGATGACCTCCAAGGTCCCTTCCAACATCATCATTATTATTATTGTTGTTGTTGTTGTTGTTGTTGTTGTTGTTATTATTATTATTATTATTATTATTATTATTATTATTATTATTATTATTATTATTATTATCACCCTAAAATGATTTAATATGTGAAGCAGACACAGCTATTTAAGAGCGAATGCAACACACACTCCTAATCCAGCATCGTCTGTAAATAGACATAGCAAATATCCTCTTTCCTAAATAATTGATAATGCAGTCCAAGACGTATTTGGTTTATATATTTTTTTCCCTCTTCGATATTCTGCTACCTTGTGGCTTTAGAATCCAGGAAACTTGTCATTGGTAAGAGAGAAAATGGGCAGTTTGTTGTGTTCTTGATTGCGATAGGAAGCACACATTTCTTCAGATTGAGGTTACGATATAAGTAATGTATTTCTTTTATCGGTCTTCGAATCTAAGGTAGTTAATGAAAGATATTAGCACCGCTTACTGACTTGCAGTGGCTTCACCAGAATATATTGCTCAATGTCACATAGACCAGGGGTCTTCAAACTTGGCCCTTTTATGACTGGTGGACTTCAACTCCCAGAATTCCTCAGTCGGCCATTTTGATGAGACTGCGGGCTTGGATCCAGACCAGGGGTCTTCAAACTTGACCCTTTTAGGACTTGTGGACTTCAACTCCCAGGATTCCTCAGTCGGCCATTTTGATGAAACCACGGGCTTTGGATCCAGACCAGGTGTCTTGAAACTTGGCCCTTTTATGACAGGTGGACTTCAACTCCCAGAATTCCCCAGCCAGGCAAGTCCACCAGTCATAAAAGGGCCAAGTTTGAAGACCCCTGGCATAGCCAATACTTTCTAGCACTGTAGAACACAAAAGATGATCCTGCATTGTCTGTAATTTTGTATTTTTCCCCCCAAAAAATGTAAGCATTGATAGTCCTTGGCCTATGACTGTCATTGAGAGGGGCATGCTCCCTCACTGCAGGTTTTCAAAAATGGGACTGGACAACCATTTGGCTGGGATGGTATAAGGACTCCTGCCTTGAGCAGGGGGGGGGTTAGACTAGAAGACCTCTGAGGTCCCTTCCAGATTTAGGATTCTAGGATTTAGTATCGTAAAGTCCTGACGGTCGTAACCTGAGTTGTCACATGACTTGATTTTATGATATATATTTTTTGCAGCATTCGTTTAGGGCAGCGGTGGGCAACCTTGGCTCTTTTATGACTCGTGGACTTCAACTCCCAGAATTCCTGAGCCAGCATGAGGGAAACTATGGGCCCTTCATGATTCGTGGACTTCAACTCCCAGAATTCCTGAGCCAGCGTGGCTCAGCTTGGAAACCTCTCCCTTTCCCCTCAGCGTGGCTGGCTCAGGAATTCTGGGAGTTGAAGTCCACGAGTCATAAAAGAGCTGAGATTGCCTACCCCTGGCCTAGGCCTAGGCCGCTTTCTGACTCGTAAACTTCAACTCCCAGAATTCCTCAGCCAGCATGGCTCAGCTTGGAAACCTCTCCCTTTCCCCTCAGCATGGCTGGCTCAGGAATTCTGGGAGTTGAAGTCCACGAGTCATAAAAGAGCTGAGATTGCCTACCCCTGGCCTAGGCCTAGGCCGCTTTCTGACTCGTAAACTTCAACTCCCAGAATTCCTCAGCCAGCATGGCTCAGCTTGGAAAGGAGAGGGAAAGGGGAGTCGCACCGACCGAGTCCTTAAGACCCTCAACTTCAGGTGGTCAGTATTTTCTCGACTCTAACGGATGGGGACCGGATCCGGATCCGGCGAAAGACTGAGCATTTGAAGTTGAGGGTCTTAAGGAGTCGGTCGTACCGAGTCGAACCTTTGGAGAGGGAAAGGGGAGTCGTGTCGACCGAGTCGAATTCTGGGAGTTGAAGTCCACGAGTCATAAAAGAGCCGAGGTTGCCTACCTCTGGCCTAGGCCTAGGCCGCTTTATGACTCGTGGACTTCAACTCCCAGAATTCCTGAGCCAGCATGGCTCAGCTTGGAAACCTCTCCCTTTCCCCTCAGCGTGGCTGGCTGAGGAATTCTGGGAGTTGAAGTCCACCAGTCATAAAAGAGCCAAGGTTGCCTACCCCTGGTTTAGGGAATGCAGCAATTGTAAAGCAAATGCCACAGTCATAAAGCCAACCCTTTGGTTGTTAAGTGAATTCATTGTCCACTATGACCATTTTTCCCCCCTGGAAACTGGAAAGAAATGCTGGTTTTTCAATAGTGGCAAATATCTGCAGCTCGGGTGAAGGGTGAGGGTGGAGGTTCGTTCTCCAAGCTTGTGGGTTGGTTTCCAAATATTTCGTTGCCACGCTACCACCCGCCACGCTCATCGAAGCCTGACAACGCCACCAACAATTCCATCAACACACACACTGACCTACAATCGGCCTCAGGATCCAAATCAACTGCACAGCCAACCCGGGACAGCAGCAACTCACGCAAGCCCCCCCCCCCCCCGCCTTTTATAATTGACTTTTGTAATTGAACCCCAGAGCAGAATTATAAGAGCAATGACTGGCAGCCTGGATTAGCCTCTGCGTGTTGTTTCAGCCAAATTACGAAGGTGGAGCAGTTTTTAATTTTTTGCAGCAGGGCAAAAAAAGGTTGTGGCGTCTGGAAGATTAACATAGGTATTAGGGCATGACATTCCTCGACTTTTAAGGAGCTGCAGGAATTTTGCTGATGTGTTGAATTTTCCTGGCAAGCATATTTAAGCCATCCGGATTAGTTCAGGCCTGCCTAAAGTGAAAAAGCGCTTAAGAATTAATTGCTCAGGAACAGCTAAAGCCCCTGATCCCGATTCCACAAACAGACCAGCTGTCATGTTTATGAAAGGAAGGGGGGAGAGAATATCAAAGCAGAGGTGAAGAAAAAGTTCACTGTTTGTCCTTCTTAAGAGTTTGGGATGCCAGGTGTGTCAAAGACAATAGTTTAGTTTCAATAAAGGAGAATATTTGCAGCCTGGGGTTGAAATGAGGGGTCCTTGGTACTCTCTGAGCTGGATTGTTTTCTTGTAGATGTTTCATTACCCAAACTAGGAAACATCATCAGAGCTAGAAGGGTGGGGGTTTTATGGTGGTGGTTGTAGTGGAGGAGGAGGGGGAAGAGGAGGAGGAGGAGAAGGAGAAGGAGAAGAAGAAGAAGAAGAAGAAGAAGAAGAAGAAGAAGAAGAAGAAGAAGAAGAAGAAGAAGAAGAAGAAGAAGAAGAAGAAGAAGAAGAAGAAGAAGAAGAGGAGGAGGAGGAGGAGGAGGAGGAGGAGGAGGACAATGACTATGGGGTCCTTGGTGCTCTCTGAGCTGGGTT
>NW_015386104.1:15561-48852 GCF_001527695.2 Protobothrops mucrosquamatus | reverse complement strand
CCCCCCCCCCCCGGTTGCTTGTCTTTTTTCCTTCCTTTGTGTCCTAAATTAAATCAGATGTTTTTCCACGGAGTTTTGTTGGTACACATAAACGTGGCAATCTGCCCATTTCCTGCAAATGATTGTTTTTGTGATCAGTTTGTTAATGGTCCCAGCTTTGGAGCATCTGCTGCTGGCCTTACACTCAAGCTGGGTTGTTGTAGGTGTACACTGACACACTTCTGCAGCTGAGCTAATACTGTACCAAGGCAGAGTAAAGCTATTAAAGGATTAAGAGTATTGCGGTATTTGAGGGGCTGCTACAAAGACGAGGGGGGTCAACTTATTTTCCAAGAAACAAGAAACAATGGATGGAAACTAATCAAGGAGAGAAGCAACCTGGAACTAAGGAGAAACTCCCTGACAGTGAGGACAATCAACCAGTGGAACTGCTTGCCACCAGAAGTTGTGGCTGCCCCATCGCTGGAAGATTTTAAGAAAAGACTGGATAACCCCCTATCTGAAATGTTATAGCATCTCCTGCTTGAGCAGGGGGTTGGACTAGAAGACCCCCAAGGTCCCTTCCAGCTTTATTCTGATTGATTGATTGAAGATGTACAATAGTTGTCGTTTGTAAATAGGACCTGTTTTCTGACGTTGCCTTTTCTCTTTTTTCCCTTGCTAGGTCCTTGACATGCACCTTCCGGTGTTAACCCCTTATTTTGTCCAAAACCCTGAACGGTTCGGGAAGACCGGAAGTGGTTTGCGAGTCACGTGGCTCGGACACGCCTCGGTGATGGTCGAAATGGATGACGTGACCTTTCTTACTGATCCCATCTTCAGCCAACGGGCTTCCCCGGTGCAGTTTATGGGCTCTAAACGTTTCCGGGGTCCTCCGTGCACCATCGACCAACTGCCCAAAATAGACGCCGTTTTGATCAGCCATAACCATTACGACCACCTGGATTACTCCACCGTCCTGGGTTTGAACGCACGCTTTGGCAGTGAACTCAGATGGTTCGTGCCGCTGGGCCTGTTGGACTGGATGCAGAGTTGTGGCTGCGAGAATGTCATCGAACTGGACTGGTGGGGAGAAAATTGCATTCCGGGCCACGACGCCGTCACCTTTGTTTTCACGCCCGCTCAACACTGGTGCAGAAGGACTGCCAGAGATGAAAACAAAGTTCTCTGGGGGAGCTGGTCTGTTCTGGGTCCCTGGAACCGGTTCTTTTTCGCCGGAGACACCGGTTATTGCGTCGCCTTCGAGGAAATTGGGAAACGGTTCGGGCCGTTCGATTTGGCAGCGATTCCCATCGGCGCCTACGAACCAAGGTGGGAGAGCGTAAGGCAGGGCTTTTCAACCTTTTCACCCATTGTACCACTTTCAGGATATGGCAACATCCAAGTACCACCAGTCGCCTAGCAAGGTATCAAAAACTTGATGACCCCCCCCCAAAAAGGAAAAAAATTGATGAAATACAGGTAGTCCTCGACTTACAACAGTTCGCTTAGTGACTGTTCGAAGTTACAGTGGCACTGAAAAAAGTGCCCCCCAAGCCACAGCCGAGCAAGACACCTGTCTGCCCACCCAGTGGCGCTCTTCCTCCTGTCCGAGGTTTCCATTGTTGTGAGCTTTTCTGTTGAGGATTGGCAGCAGGGGTGCGGTGGGGGGGGTGTTTGGTTTTTATTCCCCCCCATCTGCTGGGTGGTTGCAGCAGGTTTTGGTCACTTCACATGACCCTGGGACACTGTGACCGTCATAAATATGAATCAGTTGCCAAGCATCTGAATGTAAATCAGAAGACCCTGGAGAGGCTGCAACATTCCAGCTGATCGGCACTTCTGGGCTCAGCAGAAGCGCCAGGATCAGCGCTGAGCTCCAGCTTGAGACTGGAGCTGATCCTGGCGCTTCCGCTGAGCCCTGACAGCCCTGCAGCTCCAGCCATCTCTCGCTCAGGCTTGTGCGGTGCTGCCACCGGTTCAGCTCATTCCCCTCCCCCGCTACCACTTTTCTAGGATGGTCGCCTACCACCTGCCAGGTGCCAAGGTACCACAGGTGGTACCCGTACCACTGGTTGAAAAGCCTTGGCGTAAGGCACGGAGGGCAAACGATAAGCCTACTGATGTTTTGTAGAGGCAGGTGGTCCTCAGTGACCCACAACGGATTTCCCTGGCTAAGCCCGGACAGATGTTCAATGAGCCGTGCCCCGTTTTAGGACCTTTTTTGCCAGAGTTGTTAAGTGAATTGCACAGTTGTGTGGTTGTTCAGCGAATCTGGCTTCCCCTCCCCCCCCCCCCCCATTGATTTTGCGTGTTGGAAACCGGCTGGGAAAGTCAAACGTGATCATCACATGACGCCGGGATGCTGCCGCCGCCATAAATAGCCGCCAATTGCTAAGCACCCAAATTATGATCATGGGGACGCTGCAGTGGTCATAAGTGTGAAAAAAGTGGTCATAAGGCACTTTTTTTCAGTGTCGTTGTAACTTCGAACGCTTGCTAAAGAATGTCCCAGCAGGCAACTGGACTTCCTTGTTTTTCTTTGAAGATGTTTCGCTTCTCATCCCAGAAGCTTCTTCAGCTCTGACCGGATTTATATTCCTTGCAGATTGCTGGTCATTTGCATTCTTTTAGAGGGTCGTTGAGGCCACTTGGAGGTTTGCCTGTGTCCTCAGAGTCACCTGAGGCTCTGAAACCTTGGCTACAGGATGTTTTCTGCCCTGTGTCCTGCAGCCAAGAAGGCTCCACACCCATTTGCACCACTCAGGTGACCTTCAGGACACAGGTGAGTCTCCAAGTGGCCTCAACGACCCTCTAAAAGGATGCAAATGACCAGCTGTCTGCAAGGAGTATAAATCCTTCCATTCCCCACCGTCCAGCCAGAGCTGAAGAAGCTTCTGGGATGAGAAGCAAAACGTCTTCAAAGAAAAACAAGAAAGTCCAGTTGCCTCCTGAAAAAGCACCTTTGGGACAACCAGGACTTACCTGGAGGACTGAGAATCTCCACAGACATTTATTAAAGAATAGATGTAATTGAGGACTATCTATCAGTGCCAGTGTAGAAGAGCAGGAGATTAACATCAGGCGCAAATAACCAGGACCTTTATTGATACAANGAAAAGGTGGCGGAACTCAAACCTGGCCACGCCCTCATCAAACCCTAGGACCGCCCCTTTAGAGAACAGGAATGCAAGTAAAATTTGGGAGGGGCTATTTCCGGTGCGGGAGGGGCTATTTCCGGTGCGGCCGGCCCGGAAAAAGGTGCCGGAACGCGGTTCCGCCGCGTTCCGGCTGAAAAAAAGCCCTGCCTATTTATCTACTTCCCACCAAAGTGGTACCTATTTATCTACTCGCGTTTGCATGCTTTCAAACGGCTGGGTGACCAGGAGCTGGAGCAAGGGACGGGAGCTCACCCCATCCCATGGCGCTGGGGTCTCAAACCTCAACATCAGCTTTCCAGCTGACAAGCTCAGTGTCTTTAACCACTGAGCCATCGTGCCCCCCCCATTTGAACATTACTCGCAAAGATAATCTCCTTAGTTTGTCCCATCGTGGATGTTTGCGCCCTTTCCTCTTTTTGAACTGCTTCCAGAAAAAAAAAAAGGATTTAGAATGCAAGGCGGCTGACCGTAATATTTTAAAAAATGGTCACATGGCAAAAAATATAATGGAAATGAGCCATTTCGGGTAAAATGAAACAGAAATGTAAGTGTTGGGATGATTCGTAGGAGGAAAAAGACTTCAATGTATAAGTGTAATTAACTTTAAGAAAATGTTAACAGGTAAAACTTGAATATTGAGGGGAAAATAAATTTAAATGAGAACTCTAAAAACAGGATGTATGATAAGCTGACCTAGATGATTAATTAGAAAAGAAGCTTAGTGATGAGGTGGAGGATATTCGTAGATATTTAATCGTTATCTTCTAAAACTATCAAGAAGTGTGCTAATTTAAGGTTGATAAAAGAGAATATTATTGGGAGAAACGAAAATTAAGGAAAGCTATTGTGTGGAATATAGAACTATAGAAACTAACATTGATTATTGGTAAATACAAACCCAGACAACACTCTGTTTACCAAATATTGATGGTGATATGTAAAAAAAATAAATAAAACATATTTTAAAAAAATGATGCTGACACAGTTGTCGGATCAACAAGTCTTGAAATGTGCTGCGTTGTCATTTTAAGACTGAGTCACTGCATTCATTGGTTTGTGGATGCAAGCCATTTTTAATTCTGTTGAGTTGGTTTGATCATTCATTTTAGGTAAATGAGTAGGTACTAAAATTAAGTCTCTAGATCAGAGGTCCCCAATCTTTTGGGCACCAGGGACCGGTTCTGTGGAGAAAGGTTTTTCCGTGGACCGGAGAGTACGTGCTTTTATGTGCTGCGTGCATCCCACGGATGGGGCTTTGCTTGTTTGTGCGGACCGGTTGCTGGCGTGCTGTGGCCCGGTACCGGTCCACAGACCAGGGGTTGGGGACCCCTGCTCTAGACCACCAAGGTCGTGACAAATTCAGCAATAATACAATCTACAGTGCTAACTTTCTAGATGACTAGAGTATGGACATTTTCTGACTGATATTATGCGATGTATCAAGAACACGTTTGTCTGAAATAGTATAGGGCAGGGGTAGGCAACCTTGGCTCTTTTATGACTCGTGGACTTCAACTCCCAGAATTCCTGAGCCAGCGTGGCTCAGCTTGGAAATCTCTCCCTTTCCCCTCAGCATGGCTGGCTCAGGAATTCTGGGAGTTGAAGTCCACGAGTCATAAAAGAACCAAGGTTCCCCACCCCTGCCCTATATCAGGGCTCCTCAACCTTGGCAACTTTAAGACTCGTGGACTTCAACTCCCAGAATTCCTCAGCCAGAATGGGGAACTATGGCCCCTTCATGACTCATGGACTTCAACTCCCAGAATTCCTGAGCCAGCATGGCTCAGCTTGGAAACCTCTCCCTTTCCCCTCAGCGTGGCTGGCTCAGGAATTCTGGGAGTTGAAGTCCACGAGTCATAAAAGGGCCAAGGTTGCCTACCCCTGGCATAGGGTCTCCTGCTTGAGCAGGGGTTGGACTAGAAGACCTCCAAGGTCCCTTCCAGCTCTGATGATCTTCTATATTCTAAGGTGTTCTCTATCCGTATCAGTGCTTGCCAGATCATCAATATAGGTAAGCAAGGTTGAACTTGGTTTGTGCAGTTCTGATTTCTGACAGACCTTACGACAGAACTGAAGAAGCTTCTTGGATGAGAAGCGAAACGTCTTCAAAAGAAACACAAGAAAGTCCAGTTGCCTTGTGAAAAAAGCACCTTTGGGAAAACCTTGACCTGGATGACTGAGAATCTCCATAGACATTTAATTTGATTTCGAGTACATAGTTACTATATTCCACACAGAATTTTATTGTTAATTGTAAAGTCGTGTCTGACCCATTGCGACCCCATGGACAATGTTCCTCCAGGCCTTCCTGTCCTCTGCCATCTTCTGGAGTCCATTTAAGCTCACGCCTCCTGCTTCAGTGACTCCCTCCAGCCACCTCATTCTCTGTCGTTTCCTTCTTCTCTTGCCCTCCATCTTTCCCAGCATCAGGCTCTTCTCCAGGGAGTCCTTCCTTCTCTTTAGGTGGCCAAAGTCCTTGAGTTTCAACTTCAGGATCTGGCCTTCTAAAGAGCAGTCGGGGTTGATCTCCTCTAGGACTGACCGGTTGGATCGCCTTGCAGTCCAGGGGACTCGCAGGAGTCTTCTCCAGCACCAGAGTTCAAAGGCCTCCATTCTTTGGCGCTCAGCCTTTCTTATGGTCCAACTTTCACAGCCATACATTGCAACTGGGAAAACCATGGCCTTGACTATATATACTTTTGTTGGCAGGGTGATGTCTCTGCTTTTTAGTATGCTGTCTAGATTTGCCATAGCTTTCCTCCCCGGGAGCAAGCGTCTTCTAATTTCTTGGCTGCAGTCCCCATCTTGGAGCCCAGGAAGATAAAATCTGTCACGGCCTCCATTTCTTCCCCATCTATTTGCCAGGAATTGAGAGGGCCGGATGCCGTGATCTTGGTTTTCTTAATGTTGAGAACTTAATTTATGTCTAATCTGGCATTTCCTGTTTTTCTTCGCAGTACTACTTAGAGCCACCTGTTAAACTGAAAGAAGCTCTTGAAAGATATGGATTGCAAACGGAAGATTTCTTTGTTCTGAACCATGGAGAGTCGCGAGATTTAAATATTAACGATGACGGATTTGAATAGAAGCAGAAAAAAAAAAATTCTTATTAACCGTAACTGGGGGCGGGGAAAAAAAAAAGTAAGAGTGAATATTTTTTGTAAAACAAAAATTAGATAGGCTTTTGATGATCTCCGGCGTGTTTAATTCTAACCACTTTTAAAATCTTGCATTATCGACTTTGTAACATGATTTTTGATGAACGAATTAACTGTGGAGAGCATTAACTGGGCTACAAATAAGTTTTAAGTAAACAGGGAAGTTAACCTTTGTACAATTGTAATCATTTGCCCTGGAAAAGGTACAAAAGAACTGCTGAGAATTTATTCCCATCCAGAAACTCTTAACAGCATGTGTTCAATCCTTGACAGGGCTTGGTTGCATGCAAAAAGATGGAATGTAAATTTTAACCCGGCCATTAATATGCAAACTGACTGTGTGCAGATCAATGCTGATGAGACTTACCTGGCGCAGGTATCTCCCACTCATTAACTAATCAAGAGGGGAACAAAAGAGAGGTGAGTGAAGCTATTGGGATAAAAATTTAAGGCTACCCAAAATGACACCTTTGTATTTAGAACTGGGTGCTGGATTTATACACGAATCGGAAACATTTCCCGGCCTGCTGAAATCTGAATTTTGGGTTAGCTGTGATGATGATTCAAAGACTTCACTCCGATCCATCGTTTTGTACGCTTGTTTATCCAGCCACAAAGCCAACATTAAAGCAGGCTGGAGGGCGTTTAGGATTGCCAATTTAGCCATGTTCGTTTCTTTGAACGTACATTCTTACAGCGTGGCTGGTTTTTTTAAAAAAAATATGAATACTAACATGACAATATTTTAGAAGTTTCACGTACGCCCCAAATACCGTTGAGCAAAGTTCTCGCCCAGAGGTTGCGCCTGATGCCTTCAGAGTTGTTGAATTGTAGGCTTTGGAATGAGTCTCCCAACATAGTTGCTGTTTAAGGGAAATCCAGATCTTTTACTGAATGCTTGCACACCTTTACTTGCAAACATGGAAGCTTTGTTTTTTGAAGTTATCCACTGAAACGTGCCTTTTCGAGAGTTCTGACGTGAAAAATGCCTGGTATTTATTTGTGCTGCTGGCCCAAACGTGTGTTTGCATTGCGCTGTCGCTGCTTAATTGCTTGTTATCCTCACCCAAAGATTTCCGTCGTTTGAGAATACGATTGGCAGATGTGACAAAAGCATTTTTTGGTTTCTCCAAAGTCTTTACTCCAGCTCATTTTGTTGGTGCTTCTTTCCTTACGGCAACTGTGAAGTCCAAAAACCAGTAATTTTAACAACACGACGTGAAAATAACACGTGTGGGTTCCTTACCAAACTGAAATCACTGATGGATGAATTAGTTCGGCGTTAAAAAATATGAGCAAACGGGCTTGTGTGTGAACCTGCTACTTTGACAATAAATTCTTGCCCCCAGAACGTTCTTAACATGTTGTCATTATTAACCCAACAGATTGTTTGAGATAGGTCTTAAGGTGTTGGATTAAAAACGGAGTTCCGAGTTCGAATCCTCCACTGGGGATGAAAAATGGCAGGGCCAGTTTATCCCAATCCTGGTTTGTTTGTTTTTCAGCCCAAGAGTGTGGTTGCTGTAGGGAAAATCTAAATCAGAAACCGCTGCAGATAGAGCTCAACTTCACAGCAGTTCGTTTAGTGACGGTTCAAAGTTATAACGACGCTGAAAAGAGGTAACTTCTGACAGTATTTCATGTCAGAGCGTGCAGTCTTATTGCGCTGAGATAACCCAAGAGTAAACACAGTCAACAGTGGTCCATATTAAATGGTGGTTTATCTTACACTATCTACAATATCATACACCGGGAACAATATACATACACGTGTTAATACAGCAGGATCCAACAAACCACAGTTACAGCAGGAAACAGAAGAGAATACATCAGCAGAGCCTTCTCTTTTATAAAAAGGCTCTTAAAGGGACACAGACCCTGCTGAGTCATTCCCATCATTACATCTTGCATAAGCTGGTTATGTGTTAGATCATTACTTTGACATTTCACACCAGTTGCAGCATCCCCCAGAGTCACGTGATCAAAATTTGGATGTTTGGCAACTGGCTCCTATTTATGACGGTCGCAGGGTCCCGGGATCTTCTCCTTGAACCCACCTGCCGGAATTCCTTAGGGGATGAGGTCTGAAGGAAGCCCCTTCTGGTGAAGCAAGTTGGACAGGCTAGACTAGGTAACCTTGGCTCTTTTATGACTCGTGGACTTCAACTCCCAGAATTCCTGAGCCAGCCACGCTGAGGGGAAAGGGAGAGGTTTCCAAGCTGAGCCATGCTGGCTGAGGAATTCTGGGAGTCGAAGTCCACGAGTCATAAAAGAGCCATGGTTGCCTACCCCTGGGCTAGACCAATTGGCTCCTCAGATACAGAACACAGAATAACAGAACTGGAAGGGACCTTGAAGGTCTTCTAGTCCAGTCCCCTACTCAAGCAAGGAGACTTCATATCATCTCAAGACAAATGGCTGTCCGGTTTCTTCTTAAAAGCCTCCAGCGATGAAGCACCCACAACTTCGGAAGGCAGGTTGTGGTTGCTTGGACCCGTGTCATGTAGGACTTTAAGTCAAGACCCTGAATTGGACCCAGAAGCAAAGCGGTGACCAATGAAGCACATGCAACAGTAGTGTTATATGTGCCACCCCTGGGCCCTGCCCAGAAGTGACTATGACAGCTTAGATCAGGGTTCTCCAGATTTGGCAAATTGGAAGACTCGTGGACTTCAACTCCCAGAATTCCCAAAGCAGTACGACTGGCTGAGGAATTCTGGGAGTCGAAGTCCACAAGTCTTCCAAGTGGCCAAGATTGGAGACACCTGGCTTAGATGGATAAGACTCGCAGCTCAAGATCACAAAGGTTGTCTTGAAATTCCAGATTATTTCAGGGTCCATGTACTGATCCTTCACGGACTTTTTTATTGTTATTATTATTTTTTACTTCCAGAGATGAGGGCAGTATCATTAGATGCTGAAGGAAATGTCCAGGATGGATACAGTTCCCCCGTTAGAAATGAGGAAACTTTACACAGGTCGATAAAATAGCTATGGGAGGCCGTCATTTATATACTTTTTATGCTGTTCAGGATTTTGGAGATGGAATAATTGAGGCTGACCTCTTGAGTTCAGCGCTGCTGCGTTATTAGCTTTGCAACTTGTTCTTTGACTTCTGCATCGTAATGATGTAGCAGGGACGCCAGCTTCTGAGTATACAGAGAATTGCCGGAGAGAGTAGAAAAAATGGAATCTTCATTGTACCGATTCTGGATAGCACAGCCCTTGTCATTTTTCATGGACCTGGTCAGGTTGGTGGAAAATGCAAGGACCCTGAGCAAAATGTCTTTGTTTATGCAGCTGTCAAACAGAGATAAGAGAAGAGGTGCCTGGAAAGACATGGGGGGAAAAAATTGTAATTCACGTTCGTTTTAAATTTAAGTTTAAAGAAAGAGTGTGAATTTATTTATTCGCCCGAATGTATTGATTTAACAAAGTTCACGCTGAGTAGATAATAATAAATAATAAATAAATAAATAAATAATAAATAAATAAATAATAATAATAATAATAATAATAATAATAATAATAATAATAAAGTTGGAAGGGACCTTGGAGGTCATCTAGTTTAACCCCCTGCTCAGGCAAGTAACCCTATACTATTTCAGACAAATGGCTGTCCAGTCTCTTCTTAAAGACTTCCAGTGTTGGAGCATTCACCCCTTCTGGAGGCAGGTTGTTCCACTGGTTAATTGTTCTCACTGTCAGGAAGTTTCTCCTTAGTTCTAGGTTGCTTCTCTCCTTGATGAGTTTCCATCCGTTGCTTCTTGTCCTGCCTTCAGGGGCTTTGGAGAATAGCTTGACTCCCTCTTCTTTGGGGCAGCCCCTGAGATACTAGAACACGGCTATCATGTCCCCCCTCGTCCTTCTCTTCGTTAGACTAGACATCCCCAATTCCAGCAGCCATTCCTTATATGCTTTAGCCTCCAGTCCCCTAATCATCTTTGTTGTTCTTCTCTGTACTCTTTCTAGAGTCTCAGCATCTTTTTTACACCGTGGTGACCAAAACTGGATGCCGTATTCCAAGTGTGGCCTTACCGAGGCCTTGTAAAGTGGTATTAACACTTCACGTGATCTTGATTCTATCCCTCTGTTAATGCAGCCTAGCACTGCTTTGAACGATCCCAATGGCTTCATAGACAATTATACGTTGAGTCGCACCAGGGAGCATAATTCCTGGAAATGCATCGGTTTATTCATTATACCTCAAAAAAAAATAAAATCTCTGGATTGCAGAATATAGAATACAGAGAATGCAGTATTGTAGGCTGACTCTGCCCACTGCCAGGAGTTCGATCCTGGCCGGCTGAAGCTTGACTCAGCCTTCTGTCCTTCCAAGGTCAGTAAAATGAGGACCCAGAGCGTTGGGGGAGAAGATGCTGACTCTGTAAACCCCTTAGAGAGGATTGTAAAGCACTGTGAAGTGGTATGTAAGTCTAAGTGCTACTGTTACTCCTAAAGTTATAATGCCCTTAAAACAGACAAGCGCTTGTAACTAAAGCTTACAACAATAATGGTATAGGTATAGGGTTTCCTGCCTGAGCAGGGGGTTGGACTAGATGACCTCCAAGGTTCCTTCCAACGTTGTTGTTGTTGTTATTATTATTATTATTGGTGCATATAGGTTTCAATGGCTTGGCCATGTAGGGCCAAGCGTTTTCCTTCAAAATCAGCAGGAATTCATAGCATCTATATAAATAAAAATGTAAATGTTCGTTTGTTCAAAATCTTAAATCTCCGAAAGTTCTTCACCGATTGCTTTGAAATTTTGACACAAGGTTGCATTCGAATATGCGCGTGTTTTTATATACCTACTATTATATAGATGTCACACCTGTGACAGGTAAAAACATGCTTTTGTTTGAAAAACAGCGCCATCTGTTGGACATAAAAGCAACACACGCTAGCATTGTGAAATTAAACCTATTACATATTTCTTTTCCATTTAACCAGACCGAGCCAAGGCAACGCGTGGCCGGGTACAGCTAGTAAGAAATAAAATAAATAAATGAGTGAGGGGGGGGAAGTCAAAGAAGAAGGAAGCAAAGGATAAAAATAGCTTTACCTGTGAATTAAGCAGAGGTTCTGCCATAGCTGGGTTGGCCGATAGGTTCACGAGCACTTTTAGGACTTGAACCTGTAACATTGATAAGGAAACTCTCTGATTTGCCTATCAAATTAATAGGAGACAGAAGCACCTTTGATTGACAGCTAAGATTTAAAGGGAATAGATAGTTTAGAACACGGCTGGCCTGGACGGCATCGAACGAATGGGCACAGATAGTCCTCAACTTAACAATGATCCATTTTAGCGACCAGTCAAAGTTACAACAGGGCTAGAAAAAAGCGACACGACCGTTTTTCACACTTACGACCTGACGGTCACCTGATCAAAATTCAGCCGCTTGGCGACCGACTCGTGTTTAGGAAGTTTGTGGTGCAATTTAACAACTGTTGCGATTCGCATCACAACGGCGGCAAAAAAAGTTGTAAAACGGAGCAAAATTCCCTTAACCGCTGCCTTGCTCAGCAAGAAAAATTTTTGAGACTAAAGTCAAAGATCTCCTGTCTTCAGGTTTAAACGACTTACCAATTTAAACGACTTACCAATATATTGGACTAAGATTGTATTTAAGTTTGGAAAGGTCAAATAGTTACACTCCGTTGTCATTTTTAACACTTATTCCATGTGGTGGAAAAGAAACAGGCATACCAGAAATATTATAGTGCAATTCCCATAATCCTTATCATTAGCTTTGATTGCCAAGGCTATTAAGAATTATAATGGAAAACATCTGATGTCCCTATTTTGGCTGTAGATCAATGTGATTTCATTTGCAGTCTTACTACAGGTAGTTCTTGACTTACAACAGTTCATTTAGTGACCATCCAAAGTTACAACGGCACGGAAAAAAGCGAGTTACAGCCATTTTTCACACCGACAACCGTTGCAGCATTCCCGTAGTCACAATTCAGCCGCTCGTATGTTTTCCCAATTTTTAGTTTCCCATAAATACTTAAATTTAACGTTTAATAAGTTTCCAAATTTTAAATAACCCCAGTTCCCTTTATCACAATTCATCCCTGGATCTTACATCAGCTGGTTAACAATACAATAGAATATTCTTATTTTCCGGTAATTTCCAAATATCTTAAATTTAATAACCGAAATTTCTCTTATTTCAACATTTAATACTCCCTGGAAGTATTAAAGTATTGGGGAAAAAACTTACCAGGACATTGACTGTCTAAAAAGATTGAATGTTAAAATGACTATAAGATAGGTATAAACTAAAAAATTATCGATAAATGTAAGAAAGCTATTTGTATTAAATGGATATAATAAGAATTCTATTAATTCAAATGTGAGACAGTAAATCCCAAGGGGGAAAGAGAGGAAATATTCAATGTAATAGTTTGTGATCTGTACTAAAGAAATTTGTATGTTATTGAATTATCAACCAACCCAGCCGCCAGGTTGTTTTTCAGATATTTAAATCTAAAACTGAAAAATCAATAAATTTTAAAAAAAATAAAAATTCAGCCGCTCGGCAACCGACTCACATTTACGACGGTCGCAGTGTCCCGGGGTGTGTGTGTGTCACGTGATCCACTTTTGTGACCTTCTGACAAGCAAAGTCAGCGGGGGAAGTCAGATTCACTTAACAACCGGGTTACTAACTTAAACAACCGCAGCAAATTCACTTCGCGAGCGCAAGAAAATTCGTAAAATGGGGCAAAGCTCACTTAACACACGTCTTGCTTAGCGACGGAAATCTGGGGCTGAATTGTGGCCGTTAAGTCGAGGACTACCTGTATTTAGTTTCCAGAGTAATTTCAAGCATGACCCTGAAACTCACACCGTGAGTTTGTGGTGAGGAGGGGCACAGAGGGAGGCTCAGCCAATTTCACTGTATACATGTTATACTTTGATAATAAAGGGTTTATTATTATTTATGAAAGATTTCCTTCTTCTTTTTAACGATAAAACAGCTGACCGTTATACCTGAGTCCTTTCATTTCCTTCAAACAGCAACGTCAGAAAACTGGGTATGAAGCTGGTCATCCTGTAATGATAGTCGTTTGTCACGGAAATGTTGGTTAAGAACCGAAGGGCGGCTAGCTGCAATTCAGAATTTACAGGAGATGTGTCCACTTCCTCGCACACCTTGGTAATATAGATCTAAGGGATAGAACACACACACAGAAATAGGTTTACCAATATATTACCACAAAGCCACGGAGGTCGGCCAGAGCGTAGAACAGGGGTCCCCAATCCCTGTCCGTGGACCGGTACCGGGCTGCGGCATGCCAGCAACCGGTCCTCACAAACGCCTATTTTTTATCTTGCTGACATTTTGGCTATCGCCGGTGGTTTTAAAATTGTTTTCGTATTTTGATATTTGTTACGTTTATTCTTAACTTTACATTAATAACCATCAGCTTGCATACCTAATGACTGGGGTTTCACTTTAATCATCCCTCTATTTAAGGAGGGTAAAGAAATATGACTCAGTTAATCACCACCCATAAAACCTCATCTGTATTTCAGTCAGCTAAAAGCCTGATAAAATTGATCAGAAAAGTGCAAGATGAGAACCTTATACAGAATATCAAGAGTTATGGAAGGGACCTTGGAGGTCTTCTAGTCCAACCCCCTGCTCAGGAAGGAGACCCTGTACCATTTCAGACAAATGGTTGTCTAGTCTCTTCTTTAAAACCTCCAATGTTGGAGCACCCACAACTTCTGGTGGCCAGCTGTTCCACTGGCTAATTGTCCTCACAGTTAGGAAGTTTCTCCTTAATTACATATTGCTTCTCTTCTTGATTAGTTTCCATCCATTGTTTCTTGTCTTGCCTTCATTCACACGCACCTTTTTGAGGTCACCGTGCCCTGAGGATAACTCTTTTAACTCCCATAATAAGTCTCCTAAGTGTTGTAAACGGAAAGGGGGTTTATAATTTATTTTTTAAAAAATGACTATGCTAAATAATATTCAACTGATCAATATCACACAGTAATCCCACTGCATTAAGTACTTTAGAAACTTTGTTCTTATGCATTTTCCTTATGCGGTGTTATTTTAAGCTTACCTTTAGTTCCTCTTGATTTTTAGTATTCATACTCAGATTATTCAGTGCATTAAGTGCCTTCTGTTTAACATTGGTGGTGGGAACTGAAAGCATTTTTCCAATCAGAGACAGGCCACCTAGATTCCGAATGATATCCTACAAATTAAATACATAGAAAAATATCGTATAAAACCATCTTAATTCCTAAAGTTCAAAAAAAAAACCTCATTTAAAGGATGGGAACTGGCTCACGTCCACTACACTTCTCTGTGATTTATAAAAGTGACTGTTCTTAACAGCTGGGTTATTTGAAAAATAAAGTTTAAAGGTTAATAATGCAAAGGAGGGAAAACATGATGACACGATCATTTGATCACACGATCATTTTGATGATATGATCACACGATCTTTTTTTTAAAAAAAAACCAACAAGTTTTATTGTTTTTTTTCTTTTTACAAACAAGTGCTTGAGAAACAACGTGGTGACAGGGTAATCAATTGTCTAAAAGCAAAATCATACATATGTAATTCAGATTAAATCATTAAAAACTCCCTCTCTATTCCCTCAAATATATATATTATATTCAAATTAATGTATTTTTCAATAAAGTTGAATCAATCAAAACAATCATCAATAACATTTCATCTATATAAATCCAAATCCTGTATTAAGCTTTACTTCATGATCATTTTGATCATATGAACATTTTGAAATAAGCCAGCCTGAATGAGGCATTCTGGGAGTTGAAGTCCACAAGTCTTCAAAGTCGCCATGTTGGGAGACCCCTGCCGGCTGAGGAATTCTGGGAGTTGAAGTCCACGAGTCTTCAAAGTCGCCATGTTTGGAGACCCCTGCCGGCTGAGGCATTCTGGGAGTTGAAGTCCACAAGTCTTCAAAGTCGCCATGTTGGGAGACCCCTGCCGGCTGAGGAATTCTGGGAGTTGAAGTCCACAAGTCTTCAAAGTCGCCATGTTGGGAGACCCCTGCCGGCTGAGGAATTCTGGGAGTTGAAGTCCATGAGTCTTCAAAGTCGCCATGTTTGGAGACCCCTGCCGGCTGAGGATTCTGGGAGTTGAAGTCCACGAGTCTTCAAAGTCGCCATGTTTGGAGACCCCTGCCGGCTGAGGAATTCTGGGAGTTGAAGTCCACGAGTCTTCAAAGTCACCATGTTGGGAGACCCCTGCTGGCTGAGGCATTCTGGGAGTTGAAGTCCACGAGTCTTCAAAGTCACCATGTTTGGAGACCCCTGCTGGCTGAGGAATTCTGGGAGTTGAAGTCCACAAGTCTTCAAAGTCACCTTGTATTACAGCATTCACTTCTTTTTCTCTTGTGGAATGAAAACCAAAAACAACACTTACTTGATTGACAGAGAAGGCTGCGCTGTTGCTCAGGGTAACCAAGATCTGTTCTTGAAGCAAAATGTCGTCTGTAGACTCCAGTAGACGAAGAAGACTCTTAATCTGATGTGGCTCAAGAACGCCGGGGGGTGATATTGAAAGCTCGGTGCCCTCTAAGATTAGAAAATAAAGATTACACCTATATCATTTTTCTGCAGAAATAGAGGTCATCCCCAACTTACGACCGCAATTGAACCCCAAATTTCTGTTGCTAAGCGAGACCGTCGTTAAGTGAGGTTTTGGTCCCATTTTACGACCTTCCCTGCCGTAGTTGTTAAGGGAGTCACTGCACTTGTCAATTTAGTAACAGTAATTTAGTAATATAATTGCAAGCCATACTTTAGATCACGAGACGTCAAACTTGGCCCCTACATGACTTGTGAACTTCAACTCCCAGAATTCCTCAGCCAGGCACACTGAGGGGAAAGGGAGGTTTCCAAGCTGAGCCATACTGGCTGAGGAATTCTGGGAGTTGAAGTCCACAAGTCAAGGGGTCTTCAAACTTGGCCCTTTGATGACTTGTGGACTTCAACTCCCAGAATTCCTCAGCCAGGCACACTGGCTGAGGAATTCTGGGAGTTGNATTCTGGGAGTTGAAGTCCACAAGTCTTCAAAGTCGCCATGTTGGGAGACCCCTGCCGGCTGAGGCATTCTGGGAGTTGAAGTCCACAAGTCTTCAAAGTCGCCATGTTGGGAAACCCCTGCCAGCTGAGGCATTCTGGGAGTTGAAGTCCACAAGTCTTCAAAGTCACCCTGTATTACAGCATTCACTTCTTTTTCTCTTGTGGAATGAAAACAAAAAATAACACTTACTTGATTGACAGAGAAGGCTGCGCTGTTGCTCAGAGTAACCAAGATCTGTTCTTGAAGCAAAATGTCTTCTGTAGACTCCAGTAGATGAAGAAGACTCTTAATCTGATGTGGCTCAAGAACGCCGTGGGGTGATATTGAAAGCTCGGTGCCCTCTAAGATTAGAAAATAAAGATTACACCTATATCATTTTTCTGCAGAAATAGAGGTCATCCCCAACTTACGACCGCAATTGAGCCCCAAATTTCCGTTGCTAAGCGAGACCGTCGTTAAGTGAGGTTTTGGTCCCATTTTACGACCTTCCCTGCCGTAGTTGTTAAGGGAGTCACTGCACTTGTCAATTTAGTAACAGTAATTTAGTAATATAATTGCAAGCCATACTTTAGATCAGGAGACGTCAAACTTGACGGCCCCTACATGACGTGTGGACTTCAACTCCCAGAATTCCTGAGCCAGCTACGCTGAGGGGAAAGGGAGGTTTCCAAGCTGAGCCATACTGGCTGAGGAATTCTGGGAGTTGAAGTCCACAAGTCAAGGGGTCTTCAAACTTAGCCCTTTGATGACTTGTGGACTTCAACTCCCAGAATTCCTCAGCCAGGCACACTGAGGGGAAAGGGAGGTTTCCAAGCTGAGCCATACTGGCTGAGGAATTCTGGGAGTTGAAGTCCACAAGTCAAGGGGTCTTCAAACTTGGCCCTTTGATGACTTGTGGACTTCAACTCCCAGAATTCCTCAGCCAGGCACACTGAGGGGAAAGGGAGGTTTCCAAGCTGAGCCATACTGGCTGAGGAATTCTGGGAGTTGAAGTCCACAAGTCAAGGGGTCTTCAAACTTGGCCCTTTGATGACTTGTGGACTTCAACTCCCAGAATTCCTCAGCCAGGCACACTGGCTGAGGAATTCTGGGAGTTGAAGTCCACCAGTCATAAAAAGGCCAAGTTTGAAGATCCCTGTTTTAGGTTTACAGGTAATCGTTTAGTGACCATTTGAAGTTACCAGGACCCTGGAAAAAAAAGTGACTTATGACCGTTCTTTTCACCCTTAACGACCGCTGAGAGTTGGCAACCGGTTCACATTTATGACGGTTGCAGTGCCTTTTTTGGGGGGGGGGTGTCACGTGATCTCCTTCAGCAACCCTCCGACAAGCAAAGTCAGCGTGGAAAGACTGATTCACTTAACAACCGTCTTCCTAACTCAGGGGTCTTCCAACTCGGCCCTTTTATGACTCGTGGACTTCAACTCCCAGAATTCCTCAGGCAGGCGTGCCTGCCTGAGGAATTCTGGGAGTTGAAGTCCACGAGTCATAAAAGGGCCGAGTTGGAAGACTCCTGTGCTAATTTAACCAGGGCAGCGATTCACTTAACAACGGCGGGCAAGAAAGGTCGCAAAACGGGGCAAAAGGCAGGTGAGCAACATCTCATTTAGCAGCAGAAACACTGGGCTCAATCGTAGCCGCAAGTCGAGGACTATCCGTACAGCTCCCACGGGGAACCCAGCAAAAGGCATAACACGTGTCCTTTGGGCGTGTGAAAGGGGGGGAAAGGAGCAAAAGGAGGTGGCTGGGATCTGACCTTGCGGGACGCCCCCCGAAGGACCCCAAAGGTCGGGGCTGGGCAGCCCGGGAGCCCCCGAGGCTTCTCCCCCTCCAGCGGGGTCGTCCGGCCGCCCTTCCAAGCCCCCCGACCCGGGGGAGTCTCCTCCGCCGCTCCGCCTGGAAGTCGCCCGGTAAAGGCCGTAGGCGACCCCCGCCGCCGCCGCCGCCGCCAAGCCCACCAAGCCGCCCCGCCACTTCCAGCCGCCCGCTTCTTGCATGGCAGGCAGGACACGTGTTTCTCCCGGAAACGGGATTTGCAGCACGTGGGAAAGCTACGCCTTCCGCTGCAGGCAGGCGGGTCAGCCGGGCTCCACCTCCGGGGGGGGTGTTGGACCCCGAGGGTCCCCGTGGGACGACCCCCCCCTTCGACTAGTGTTTGCAATTCGCGGAGGAGGGGGCTTTGGACACCCCCTCCCCGGGGATGAAGACGACCGGGGTTCCCGCTGCTGGCCTAAAATAACCTCCCCGCTTCCCATCCCGACGCCTTGAGTGGCTGGTCGCGTTCACACGTGCGCCGGAGGGGAGCAACGCGTGTCTCTCGCGCGCGCGTGGGCGGGGGGGGCGCACTAGAGCCTGAGGACCGTTGGGAGCGTGGGCGGTGGTCGGCTGACTTCCCAGCTGTTCCTGCCCGTGGGTGGGTGGTTGGGTGGGTAGGCAGCGGGTCCCCCGGAGTCGCCATGCCCGTTCTTCAGAATGGGGACCCCACCTTGCGGGTCTACTTCCAGAAGTACTCCATTCCGGACATCTACGAGGTAGAGAAGCCACTTGGAAACCTCTGTTGGGGTTTCAAGGCCGACCCGGGTTGCCTGCAAGCTCAGGGACCCCTACTTTAGTAGTAGTAGTAGTAGTAGTAGTAGTAGTAGTAGTAGTAGTAGTAGTAGTAGTAATAATAATAATAATAATAATAATAATAATAATAATAATAATAATAATAATAATAATAATAATAATAATAATAAAGTTAGAAGGGACCTTGGAGGTCATCTAGTCCAACCCCCTGCTCAGGCAGGAAACTATACCAGGGGTGGGCAACCTTGGCTGTTTTATGACTCGTGGACTTCAACTCCCAGAATTCCTGAGCCAGCATGGCTCAGCTTGGAAACCTCTCCCTTTCCCTTCAACATGGCTGGCTCAGGAATTCTGGGAGTTGAAGTCCACGAGTCATAAAAGAGCCAAGGTTGCCTACCCCTGTCCTATACCATTTCAGGCAAATGGCTGTCCAGTCTCTTCTTAAAAACTTCCAGTGTTGGAGCATTCACCACTTCTGGAGGCAGGTTGTTCCACTGGTTAATTGTTCTAACTGTCAGGAAGTTTCTCCTTAGTTCTAGATTGCTTCTCTCCTTGATGAGTTTCCATCCGTTGCTTCTTGTCTTTGCCTTCAGGCGCTTTGGAGAATAGCTTGACTCCCTCTTCTTTGGGGCAGCCCCTGAGATACTGGAAGATTATAGATAATATATAACATATAAGGAACAGTTGCAGGAATTGGGGATGTCTAGTTTAATGAAGAGAAGGACCAGGGGGGACATGATAGAAGCGTTCCAGTATCTCAGGGGCTGCCCCAAAGAAGAGGGAGTCAAGCTATTCTCCAAAGCGCCTGAAGGCCGGACAAGAAGCAACGGATGGAAACTAATCAAGGAGAGAAGCAACCTAGAACTAAGGAGAAACTTCCTGACAGTGAGAACAATTAACCAGGGGAACTACCTGCCTCCAGAAGCGGTGAATGCTCCAACACTGGAAGTTTTTAAGAAGAGACCTGACAGCCACTTGTCTAGAATGATATAGGTCTCCTGCTTGAGCAGGGGGTTGGACTAGAAGACCTCCAAAGTCCCCATCGATGATGATGAAGAGTGCGAAGCTTTGTTTACATCACAACTACCTAATTTTATTTCTGGGCTGAAGCCATAGCTGGATTTTACCCTTAAGTGATGGCATCTAGAAAAATAGTCGGCAGAAAAAGACGGTATGCTGTGTTCCTCAAGAATTGGACTGTGGTTGGCTTTGAAATGAACTCTACTTTATAAACCTGAACTTCATGAATTAAATCACTAAATCATCCTCTTTGGATCTAAACCTACCTAGACATGCCAACATGTATATATAAATCAAAGCAGTAATCTGTACCATAAAGAAAGAAAAAACCATTATTCAGCGCTAAAAGAACAACACCCAACAGTATTTATCATTTTCAAAAGAAGAGTTTTGTCTTTCCTATTTGTCTTAGGATTTTCCAAAATAAATAAAATAACAGGCTTTAGATAGAAAATATCTTCACCTGTGCACAGTACTGGAAAAGGGACCCAGGGTATCTTGGAGTTTTGCCTAAAGCAAACACTTATTATATTTTACTTTATTTTTTAAATAAGCAGTTTTTGTGTCATCGTTTCGGGAGCCCCCTTTTAAAATGTGTTTTTCCAGCTTTAGCTTTTCAAATTCCTTCCCAATCAATGCCTCTACTCGTAGTTTTTATGAAGAGACTGGACAGCCATTTGTCTGAAATGGTGTAGGGTTCCCTGCCTGAGCAGGGGGTTGGACTAGATGACCTCCAAGGTCCCTTCCAGATTCCTATTCTATTCTATTCTATTCTATTCTGTATTTCTATTCTCTTCTTCTTCTTCTTCTTCTTCTTCTTCTTCTTCTTCTTCTTCTTCTTCTTCTTCTTCTTCTTCTTCTTCTTCTTCTGCTGCTGCTGCTGCTGCTGCTGCTGCTGCTGCTGCTGCTGCTGCTGCTGCTGCTGCTGCTGCTAAGTGAGACACTTGTGAACTGAGTTTTTCTCCATTTTATGAGCTTTCTTGCCAAAGTTGTGAATCACTGCAGTTCTTAAATTAGTGCAAAACATATTAGAATAGAATAGAATAGAATAGAATAGAAATATAGAATAGAGTAGAGTAGAATAGAATAGAATAGAGTAGAGTAGAATAGAATAGAGTAGAACAGAATAGAAATACAGAATAGAATAGAATAGAAATACAGAATAGAATAGAATAGAATAGAAATACAGAATAGAATAGAATAGAATAGAATAGAATAAAATAGAAATACAGAATAGAATAGAATAGAATAGAATAGAATAGAATAGAATAGAATATAGAATAGAATAGAATAGAATAGAGGAATGTAGAATAGGATAGGATAGAATAGAATAAAATAGAAATACAGAATAGAATAGAATAGAATAGAATATAGAATAGAGTAGAGCTGGAAGGGACCTTGGAGGTCTTCTAGTCCAGCCCCCTGCTCAAGCAGGAGAACCTATCCCATCTCAGACAAATGGCTGTCCAGAGCGCCCACTCTTACAGCAGTTCGTTTAGTGACCGTTCAAAGTTGCAATGGCACTGAAAAAAGTGACTGATGACTGACACCGTGACCTTTGCAGCACCTCCAGGGTCACGTGATCAAAATTCCCACGCTTGGCAACTGAGTCGTATTTATGACGGTCGCAGCGCCCCCGGGGGTGACGTGATCCCCTTTGGCGACCTTCTGACAATCGAAGTCAATGGGGAAAAAAGCCAGTTTCACTTAACAAGTTTGCTAACTTAACTGTAGTGATTGACTTAACAACTGCTGCAAGACAGGTTGTAAAACAGGGCAAGAGTCGCTTAAGATGTGTCTCACTTAGCGACAGAAATTTTGGGCTCAAGTCGTGGCCATTAAGTCGAGGGAACCACCTGCAGTTTGGGCTAAAGTATCTGAAAAAGATTTCAGGGATTCTCATGATAAAAATTTGGAGAGCTTGTCCTACGACATTTATCAGAAGGATGAAAAACGCACAATGAATGTACGGCAAGGAAACGATAAACAATACGAAACACGCCCTGCTGTTATTAATTTGCTAACTGGCTCGAGATGATGATTAGTAGTGATGAATGAAGCAAGATATTTGGCCAGTCAGTGGCAATTGCAGATTTATGGCCCAGTTTCCTAATCGGAGTGGAATTTAATGGAAAAAACCCCCCAAAATACCTTAAAACAAGATAATTTGTTTGTTTGTTTGCTATCCCACCCTTTTATTCAAGGAGATTTCCAGTAAGCCATTAAGACGTCAGGCAAAAGGGGGGGAGACACACGATGTCTCAGTGGTTAAAGACGGCGAGAGCTGACAGCCCGGGTTTGAGACCCCAACGCTGCGAGACGGGGTGAGCTCCCGTCCCTTGTCTCAGCTCCTGCTCGTCTAGCAGTTCGAAAGCACGCAAACGCGAGTAGATAAATAGGTACCACTTCGGTGGGAAGGTAACACCGTTTCCGTGTGCCTCGGCATATCGTCACGCGAGCCACACGACTACCGGGGTTGTTTTCGGACAAATGATGGCTCTTTTGGTTAAGAAATGGAGATGAGCACCACAGAGTCAGACCCAACTGGACGGGGGAAACATTTATCTCATGTCAAGAGAAACGGCGTTTCGATTACAAAAAAAGGAAAAAAATTAAGATCCGGTCCAGTAGAGGGCGCCGTTGGCCATCTTAAAGCATCTTATCTGTGTAAATTAATATTTAAGAAGTATTTGTATTTCTAAGCTTGCTTGCCTTGGATTTCCTCATTTCACTCAGAACATGCACTTCGTTGCGATTGAGATCAATGGGAACTTAAAAACGATTCTTTCTTGAACGGTGTTTTTACCGTTCTATTTGACCGGGATGATTAATTTTTTGCGGCTGTGCTTATAAGTGAAATTGACATAGGAACGACATGTCGTTGTGCCTGTCAAGTAATGTAATTAAATTGATGGTTTTTGTTTAAACAACTGTGCCTTTTAGGTGTTGTGATATCGTTAAGAGTTAAAGTGAAAAAATGAAAAGCTCCTTTTCCCCCCAGAAAATCTACAAGAAAAACAACATATATATGCCGCCCTGAGTCCGCAAGGAGAAGGGCGGGATATAAATGTAATAAATAATAATATATATATATGTATATATATATTTCTTTCAATTTTAGTTCATTGGGCAAATAAAGGGAGGAACAAGGCCATTTGGGGCCTGGGTAGTCCTTGACTTACAACATTCCATTTAGTGACCGTTCAAAGTTAACGACGGCACTGAAAAAAGTGGCTTATGACTGTTTTTCACAGTTACGACCTTTGTAGCCTTCCCATGATCATGTGATCAAAATTCAGACACTTGGCAACTGGCATGTCCTTCTGACGGTTGCACTGTCCCGAGGTCACGTGATCCCCTTTTGCGGCCTTCTGACAAGCAAAGTCAATGGGGAAGCCAGATTCACTTAACAACCGGGTTACTGACCGCAGTGATTCACTTAACAATCGAAAAGGTCGTAAAATGGAGCAAAACTCACTTAACAAACGTCTCACATAACAACAGAAATTTTGGGCTCAATTGCAGTCATAAGTCAAGGACTACCTGTATTATAATAAACCAATTAAAAACAATAATTAAGAAAGAAAATAAAACTATTCTGAGTAAAATATTTTGACACTTGTACGATTAGATAATACCTCAGTTTCCTAGCCTTTACAATTATAATCTTTGTTAATACTCTTAAGAAAAGACAATTACACAATGCTTATAGTCTCAGTAGTACTGTAACAATCCAGCACGCTGGTAGCCTCTAATATATTTGCAAATTTATTATGATGGCTTAAAATGTCATGAACTAAAATCCCTGTTGTGATATAAACTCAGCAACGAACGGGAATAAATCTTGAGGTAAAATAAAAAATAAAATGTCGAATTGTTTTTACGAAAATATAAAATATTCTAACAAAAAAGGACTAGCATCTAAAAACAACTTTACTCTCTTGTTAAATATGTATTTTATTAATCAACACTCTTATTCTTGATTTTTTGCAGGCCTTGTTAGGTGGTTTATTAGTTATGTGTCCGGAAGATCCACTCAGATTTTTAGAAGAAAAAATTAAAGAAATTATGGAAAAAGGTTTATATGGTATTATATGGTATGTATAAGAGGTTTGCGTGGCTTAAAAATATTGGTAACAAATTTGCAATCAATATGGGGAAATATTAATTTTTATAAACTAGTTTGACTGGAACAATGTAAACTAATAAATGAGCTATTAGCTCAGTAATACTATAGAAAATGTCAACAGCCAATAAATATTCTGAATGTCTATTAGTAAGATGTCTAAATAATCTGAATTAATATTGTTTCATGTTAGTCATTGGTCTTCAGAACTGAAATAGGAAAATCTAAATAATTTTTTTTTCAGTTCTTGGGAACCAGAGTCAAATGTGAATTGCTAAATGTAGATATTAAAATCAGTGGTACAAAAAAAACTGATACAAGGATTTTCAAATTTTCATGCTGCACAGGTCATACTGTTTTTTTATTTTGAATCTAGTAAGCATTCACATTTGCCAAAAATTTTTTTTAACTTTACCTGGTGCAAAGATCACAATAGCTGGTTCAGGAGTTACCGTAATTGAAAGATGCAAACTTTTTTATTGTTATGGGGCATTAAACTTTTCAGTGCAGTGATATACATCTTTATAATATTAGCATTCATTGGACATACACTAATATGAATAATAAACTGTTGTTTATTCAAGAAGTCTTCCAATATTTGAGGGGCTGTCTCAGAAAAGAAGAGGTCAAGCTATTCTCCAAAGCAACAGATGGAAACTAACCTACAGCAACAAGAAATAATGATTTCAAACATGGTTTTAAAAACTAGCTCAAGCTGTGCTGTAATCATTTGGTTTTTAAAAAACTAACATGTATTATATGTATTTTTTATTTTTTTATTTTGCTTAGGAACATGTGTATCGATCCAGAGTTGAGTCTAAAGCTACGGGTCCTTTCGGAGACATATTTACACACACTTTTAGGCCTTGATGATGACCAGCTGGTAATTATTAACAAATCTCTGTAAAAATATTTAGAATAATATCTTTCTCCAAAGATAGCCTGGAAAGAATTTTGTTTTATATTTATTCATAATCCATTTTTAACCAAGAGTCGTGGGAAAGAATATTCCTTAATCCTTATTCCTTTATAACCTAAACACACTTAAGTTCAATTCCATCAAACTCAGATATAAAAATAATGTAACTGCCTCAGGCTGGCTTACTCCGAGCTCTGCATTATGTATGTATACATGTGCTTAAATAAATAAATAGAATTCCACTTATTTATTTCTACAATACGATGTAGAAAAATAAGTGAAACAGGGAAAAAGAAATCCTTTAATTGTAGTGTTTTTGGCCCGGAGGGCTCTTTAGGATTCATTTGAAAAGTATATATATATATATGAAGGAAAGAGGTCATATGAAGTGTTAATGCCACTTTACAAGGCCTTGGTAAGGCCATACGTGGAATACGGCATCCAGTTTTGGTCACCACGATGTAAAAAAAGATGTTGATACTCTAGAAAGAGTGCAGAGAAGAGCAACGAAGATGATCAGGGGGCTGGAGGCTAAAATATACGAAGAACGGTTGCAGGAATTGGGTATGTCTAGTCTAGTTTAATAAAAAAGGTACATGTCAGATGCCAAGCCTCTGAATTTTGATCACATGACCGCGGGCATGCTGCAATGATTGTAAGAGTGAAAAACAGTCATAAGTCACTTTTTTCAGTACCGTTGTAATTTCAAACAGTCACTAAACGGGCGCTTGTAAGTTGAGGACTATCCGTAAAGACTGAATTTCAATTTCCATAACACACTTATTCTCATTCCTACTCTTTTTTTTTTTTTTTTTTAGCTTGGGGTGATTATTTTCCACCCCTAGTGAGCAAAATTAAGAGTATGGATATATTTCCTTTTAATCCACTCCAGGTTATTTCAGTCAATCAAATCCGCTCTCTGTTATTTGTTTGATTCATTCCATTAAATTACTGTACTAACTGGAAGTGGAATTGTTATTCTTGGCGGTAAAATCCTGGAATGATCGAGGCGAGAAAAGTTATTTTACAATGATTTTTCAGTGAATAACACGAAGAATATCAGCCTGTTTTATTCATCTGTATCTTGACTATCCCTGTCTCTCTTTCCAATTTTAATGTAAGTTTTCTATTTGTATTTACTTTTCAGATGACCACAGAGTTATGTGATAAAGCGTGGGACTGTTATAGCACTAATTTAAAGAGAAAGTACTTTGAGTAAGTATAGAATAAACATATAAGGAACGGTTGCTGGAATTGGGTATGTCTAGTTTAACGAAGAGAAGGATGAGGGGGGACATGATAGCAGTGTTCCAATATCTCAGGGGCTGCCCCAAAGAAGAGGGAGTCAGGCTATTCTCCAAGGCGCCTGAAGGCCGGACAAGAAGCAACGGGGATGGAAACTAATCAAGGAGAGAAGCAACCTAGAACTAAGGAGAAACTTCCTGACAGTTAGAACAATTAACCAATGGAACAACCTGCCTCCAGAAATTGTGAATGCTCCAACACTGGAAGTTTTTAAGAAGAGACTGGACAGCCGTTTGTCTGAAATGGTGTAGGGTTCCTGCCTGGGCAGGGGGTTGGACTCGATGACCTCCAAGGTCCCTTCCAACTTTATTATTATTATTATTATTATTATTATTATTATTGTTGTTGTTGTTGTTGTTGTTGTTGTTGTTGTTGTTATTTCTTAATAACATTTCTACTTTCTTCTGATAGGTAATAAATTTATAACTTTGCATGCCAGGCTGCTCCAGTAAACAGAATTAATGTTCAGTTCTGACTTGGTAGCTATAGGTTGAGCAAACTAAAACAAAATAAAAAGCAAAATAAAGCAAAATAAAAAGCAAAATAAAGCAAAATAAAGCCTCTTGATTTCATTCTAGCAGAAATCACCACAGACTCTATTCTTTAAGGATTAGTTTATTGAAGTGACCACTAAAACAACACAAACATGGCAGACCTCTTTCACACATACAACCAGGAGCATCCACAGTGGAGATAAAAAAAAAAGTCTCGATGGCAACTGTGATAGTCCTATCAAAATTCTGGCTCTTTGTGCAAAGTACCCGTTCAAACAAAAATGCGGTTGGGGTCACCAGCTTGACTTTTTGTGATTTTTCCTACAGATAACTTTCCCTCTAACATAGGATGCAAAGTTTTCTCCCAACAGATGTGGGTGGGAACCTCTCTGCCCTCTCTTCTCCCAAGGTTGATGAAAGTTGAATAATCACAAATCAGCAGTATCGCTTCCTCTTAGAATATAGCTAGTCCTCGACTTTATAATTCATTTAGTGACCATTTAAAGTTACAATGGCAGTGAAAAAAGTGACTTACGACCGTTTTCATACTTACGGCCTTTGCAGCATCGAGGACTACCTGTATTTTGATTTTAATAATAATAATAATAATAATAATAATAATAATAATAATAATAATAATAATAATAATAATAATAATAATAATAATAATAATGATGATGATGATGATGATGATTATGATGACGACGACGACAAAGTAGCAACAATGGTGCATTGGAAGATCTGCAAAAAATATCATTTGCCTGTAAGCAAGAACTGGTGGGATCATAAAATAGAGAAAGTCATAGAAAATGATAAAATTAAACTGCTCTGGGACTTCAGAATTCAAACAGACAAGCACCTGCAACATAACACCCCGGACTTAACAATTGTCGATAAGAAAGACAAAAAAGTCTGGATAGTGGACGTGGCAGTGCCTGGAGACAGCTGAATAGACGAGAAAGAACTGGAGAAGATAACAAAATATAAAGACCTACAAATAGAAATAGAAAGACTGTGGCAAAAGCAAGCAAGGGTAGTACCAATAGTAATAGGCTCCTTGGGTGCAATCCCAAAACAACTGGAGCACCATTTGAACACCATCATGGGCATTGACAAATTCGCCATTAGTCAATTGCAAAAGGCGGCCTTGCTAGGAACCGCTTCCATCCTGCAACGAGATCTGTAATACCATCAAACATCCACATCTGCCTATCCCAGGTCCTTGGGAAGGACTCGATAGGTACACAAAAATGCCAAATCCAGTCTGAACATCTGGCTGATTGTGCGATGATCAATAATAATAATAATAATAATAATAATAATAATAATAATAATAGTAATGATGTAAACTATTTTAATGTGGTTCAATGAAACGCTTATTGGGTTGCAACTTTATGTTTCAAAGAAAACACCGGTTAAAAAAAAAAATTAACGCGGGGTTTATTGTCGCTATGGCAGCTCCTGGATCCAATATTGCGCAGACAAGAAAGCGGCAGAAGAACTCCTGCAGAAAAAATTGGCGGCGGCAAGACGCTATTACGACTGCAGACTCCTAAAATTAGCCATGAGGAAGTGGCACGAATGGATGAATTCCCAGAAGGAAGTGCACAAACGTAAGAATGTTGCGTCAATAACCATCAGTAGACAACGGGTATCACCGATATTTCCTCACAGGGGGTCCTCGACTTACGGTCACAACTGAGCCCAAAATTTCCGTGGCTAAGCGAGACGTGGCCTAATTGAACTTTGCCCCATTTTAACGACCTTCCTTACCGCGGTTGTTCAGTGGATCCCTGCAGGTGTTTAAGTTAGTAAGACAGTCGTTAACTGAATCTGGCTTCCCCATTGACTCTCTGCCTGCCAGATCACGTGACTCTGGGACATGGCCGCCGTCATAAATATGAGTCAGTTGCCAAGCATCCGAATTTTGATCACATGACCGCAAGGATGCCTTAATGGTTGTAAGCAGTGATGGGATTCAACCGGTTCTCACCCCTTTGGCAGAACTGGTAGCTAATTTTTTGTTGCCCAGGCCCAAAACGGACGTCTGGAAGTGGCATCCACACAGAGAACCGGTTGTTCACATATTTGAATCCCACCACTGGATGGATGGATGGATGGATGGATAGGCAGGCAGGCAGGCAGGCAGGCAGGCAGGCAGGCAGGCAAATAGATAGACAGACAGATAGATGATATATAGGTAGGTAGGTAGGTAGGTAGGTAGGTAGGTAGGTAGGTAGGTAGGTTGGATGGATGGATGGATGGATGGATGGATGGATGGATGGATGGATGGATGGATGGATAGATAGATAGATAGATAGACAGACAGACAGACAGACAGACAGACAGACAGACAGACAGACAGACAGACAGACAGACAGACAGACAGACAGACAGACGATAGATAGATAGATAGATAGATAGATAGATAGATAGATAGATAGATAGATAGGCAGGCAGGCAGGCAGGCAGGCAGGCAGGCAGGTAGATATAGTGGTGGGATTCAGCTGGTTCGCACCACTTCAATAGAACCGGTAGCTAATTTTTTGTTGCCCAGGCCCAGAACGGACCTCCGAAAGCGGCATCCATACAGAGAACCGATTGTTCACATATTTGAATCCCACCACTGGCTGTAAGTGTGCAAAATTGTCATAAGTCACTTTTTCCAGTGCCCCTGTAACTTCGAACAGTCACTAAGCAAACAGTCACTAAGTCGAGGATTACATGTAAATCTAAAGTATGGCTTGCAATTATGTGCAATATTGCTAGTGCACGATTGTATTTACTGTTAAAAATAAAAATGCTATTTTTGGTCTTAACGGCAGAAAAAAACGCAATGCTAGTTAAAAACAGAGGGAAAGCTCTTTTTAGCCGGTGAAAAATGCATTTGTATCTGCTCTGTTGCTTGATAGATCTGCCTTCAATAAAACACACACAATTCTGTCGGAGGGCTGGATTCACAATATACTAAATTAACTAAATATGGTTGTTACTGATGTTGTTTAAGAAAATGCTCTTCCTAAATATTTAAACAACGAAATGTTTACGAATTCAAGAACAGAATCGTATTTTCTCCCATCCTAAAGCTGGATTTTGAACTGCTGATGTAGTCTACTCTGCCCAGTTCATAGATTACGTGTCTACAATTTGAACTAAACTCTTCTCAAGTTTGTTCCGCAGTTTTGTTGACCCTGAGGTTTTTACTAGCTAAAAAGAGGTGATAAGAACTTCTACAGCAGAATTGCCCAACCTTGACAGCTTTAAGAATTGTGGACTTCAACTCCTAGTATTCTCAATCGATAAAGGAAAATATTTGTAGCTCAGGGTTGAAATGGGGGGTCCTTGGTGTTCTCTGAACTTGGTGGTTTTCTTGCAGACATTTCATTACCCAACTAGGTAACATCATCAGTACTAGAAGGAATGGGGTTTGCAGGGAGGAGGAGGAGGAGGAGGAGGAGGAGGAGGACGATGACGACGACGATGACTCTGGGGTCCTTGGTGTTCTCTGAGCTTGGTTGTTTTCTCGCAGACGTTTCATTACCAAACTAGGTAACATCATCAGTGCTAGTAAGAGGTTTGCTCTCAATTTATATTCTAGTGGTGTGTGTTGATAGGAATGGTCTTGGAGCTTTTTTGATCAGGCTTTTTACTGTTAGCTTCTTTGGCGGTTCCTGGTTCGCCAGAGCTAACAAAATCTTGGGCGGAACGATGATTTTACATTTTGATTTAACCCAAGTCAGATGAGAACGAAAAACATTTCCTTTTTATTTTATTTTTTTTAGGGAGAAACGGAGTTAAAAGACCAGTAAATTTACTTATTAAACCATCTTCTTTATCTGAACTAAACGGTAATGTCAATTTATTTATTTATTTTTTAAAAAAATGATCTGTGTTTTTCAAATTGTTTCCCCCTAGGGGCAGTGAAATGTCTAGAAAAAATCTTTGACAAAGTTTTGAAGAAAGTGGTGTTTAAGGCCTGGCGAAAATGTCTTATTGTAAGCAAAAAGCCTAAAAAATCTTTTGAGGTAAGCATATTTGAGTTGGTGCTGTGCTTTCCCCCCCCCCATATCAAAGCATTGATATAAATTCATTTTAAAAATCTGTTCGATATCTTGAATCCCCAAAGTGAACGGCTACCAATTAAGCAGTTTAATGGATTAAATGGAGTACAAATAGGGGAAAAAAAATCAATACTTGAGTCCTATTCTCTACCTCTATATTTTGCAGCCTGTGTTGGAAGCCGAGGAATTTTGTTTTGTTCAACCTGAAGCCCGCGAACGGCGACATTCGGACAGACGACGCTCCTCTGCCCTGACTAAGAATCTGTTTGAAGAATTACCAGCGTTCCATGTGAAATCAGGCAGAGAATATTTTACAAAGATGCCTATGCAACCATTAGCCCAGGTCATTTGCTTGTTAATTATAATAAAGTTCACGTGAAGTGTTAATGCCACTTTATAAGGCCTTGGTAAGGCCACACCTGGAATACCTGCATCCAGTTTTGGTCACCACGATGTAAAAAAGATGTTGAGACTCTAGAAAGAGGGCAGAGAAGAGCAACAAAGATGATTAGGGGACTGGAGGCTAAATCATATAAGGGACAGTTGCTGGAATTGGGTAGGTCTAGTTTAATGAAGAGAAGGACCAGGGGGGACATGATAGCAGTCTTCCAGTATCTCAGGGGCTGCCCCAAAGAAGAGGGAGTCAAGCTATTCTCCAAAGCGCCTGAAGGCAGGACAAGAAGCAACGGATGGAAACTAACCAAGGAGAGAAGCAACCTAGAATTAAGGAGACATTTCCTGACAGTGAGAACAATTAATCAGTGGAACAGCTTGCCACCAGAAGTTGTGGGTGCTGTAAATCTAGGATTACCTGTATAGAAACAAAATAAAGCAGAGTAGTTTCTTTTATTAGTCCAGCTAATCCTTTTATGGCACCCTAATACAATTCCCTAATTGTACCAAGAGCCACTTGGAAAAACGTTTTTTTTAAAAATTACTATGGAAAACTGCTCTTTTCCTTAAATATAACCTTTGAAGCTAGCAAGTGTTTTAGAGACAAATATTGTTGTTTCATCCTTTGCAGGTTAATATTCTTCTTTGTTTCGAATTTAGGTTTTCCGGTATTTAAACCTAGTTGACCTGGCCAGGTGTGCCCAAGTCTGCCAAACCTGGAAGGCCATGACACAAATGGTTATGGTATGGAGTAATGTAAGTAGAGTTGCTTGAAACCAAATTTTAATAATATTTTTCTAAAAAAAAAAATCCACTGGGATTTGAAGAAATGAATTTTTTTTTTTAAATTAAGATGTCATTCTAAAGAGGTAGCACAGATGGTCCTCTATTTACAATTGGGATTGGAACGTCCATTGCTGAACGAAGTGGCTATTAAGCAGTTTGCTCCCAATTTGATGCTCTCTTCTGCCAATGTTGTTAAGTGAATCACCCAGCTGTTCAGCAACTCACTCTGGTTGCTAAGTGAAGCTGGCTGCCCCCCGCCCCTTGACTTTGCTCGTTGGAAACTGGGAGGGTCTCAATTGGCGACCATGGGACCCCCAGGAGGCTGCAGCTATCATAGATAATGTGCCGATCGCCAAGTGCCCCAGTTGCAATCATAACGGCCACGGGGAACCGTGGCGGTTGTAAATGTGAGGACTGACTGCAAGTCACTTTTTTAATACATACCTTTCTAGTCCCATCTTGTATGTATGTATGTATGTATGTATATTCAAAATTTGTGGCTGGCAAAGAGTTAGTGGGAGACTAGTATAGCTATTTCAGGCTCATTTGTTCTCATCAGCTAGTCACACTCTTCAGGGATTCGAACCTGGGCAGCTTGCATGTTAGGCAGCTGTATTATCCTTTTGAGCCACAGGTTCCCCCTTACTGGTTGATACTGACTAGCTGATGAGGGCTAATGAGCCTGAAATAGCTATACTAGTCTCCCACTAACTCTTTGCCAGCCACAAATTTTGAATTTATAGTGTTCACAGTATGTGACATCTGCCTGCAAAACATGCTCCTAGATTGGAGCGAATCGCAGAACAGACTGATTTATATTTGGTAGATCGGGTGCTTCACCCAACAGATAAGATATGTATGTATATATGTATGTATGTATGTATATATATATATATCAAGGTATAGTGTATTATATTATAATATTATATTATTATATTATATCATATCATATGGGTGGTAAATGAGGAGTGGCTGTTATTTAAGAAATAACTCCAATCTATTGATCTGCCAGAATGTTTTTCAGATAACTTCACTAAAGTTAACGACTGTATAGGTGAAATGTTGGAGTCCTTTTGTAATTTCTAGAGCAATATATTTTATTTTTTTTGTTAGATTGATTTTTCTGCAGTGAAGGACCTTATAAATGATCGCGTGGCACAGCGCATTCTGCGGAAGTGGCACACTAATGTGGTGCAGTTGGACCTTCATGGTTGTGCTACATTACA
>NW_015386104.1:8352-15539 GCF_001527695.2 Protobothrops mucrosquamatus | reverse complement strand
AGGAGGGGGGGTTGTGCTTGTCGCGAGAGCTAGGATGGGGGGGTGTTTCAGTTTTTGGCTTTACTTCGTTCGTGCCGGATTATGTAACTCATTAAAGGATTCTTTAAGGTAATTATGCCTAAAAGTTTTCTGAAAAGTTATTTGTTTCGGAACCTGACACCTTCCTTTTCACAGACGGCGGCCAAACGTGCAAAAACGACTCCGCAAAACCAATTAAAAACAGTACATTTATAAAGAACAACGCAATTAATGCCGTCTCGCGCGCTTCGTGCTGAACAATATTTCAGGAGATAGTCCATCACGAACAAACGCCACAATTACAGTATCAAAATATATATATAAACGATCCTTCTTCTTATAAAAAAAAAATACAAAAAGTTTGGATATGCCGGTGGACAAATCAATCGATTACTCTGACAATTACTGAGTGTTTTAGAGCGGTTTCTTCTATTTCATTATCCTCAAACACATCTGGATAAATAGGTAGCCTGTCTTTGGGGCACTCTTCAAAATAGCTCCTGACGTACTTCCTAACAGACCATCCTTTATATTCTCCAGGTTTTTGGCATTCTAAGCCATTATAGTGAACGTTGTAATGGTGCTTCAGCCAGTAGAAAAGATAATGGATGTTGTAGTCGCATCGCCAAGGGTTTTCTTTAAGCCGCAGTATTTTCAAAAAGTACAAATGTTCCAAGACGCCATATTCAATATTTTGCAGAGAATTGCTTGATAGGTCTAGTTCTTCCAGATTGATGAGCCCTGCAAAAGCAGCTATTCAAAAAAAAAATCAAATAAAAAAAAAATCAAATCAAATAAAAAGAATAACATTTAGTGACGACAAATAAATGACATCTCTGTTTAGAAATGTTTGTAATACTCGTACGCTGGTGGACATTAATTGGGGGCCTATTCGGATAGATTGACGAGTCCTGCAAAAGCAGCTATTCGAAAAAATTAAAAAAAAACCAAATCAGATTAAAAATAATAACATTTAGACATGACAAATGAACGATGTCTCTGTTTAGCAATGTTTGTAGTGCTCGTACGCTGGTGGAAATTTATTGGGGACCTATTCGGATAGTCGGCGTTTTGCTGTAATAAACCAAAATACAAATCATAACTGTTTAATTTCTCCCTTTGCTCGAATTAAAAACCGGGCAGTGTTTACGCCTTACGTCTCTTTAGAATGAGACATGGGTGGTTCATATTTTGATTTTGGCGAAGGAAGCAGAAATGAAGCGACTGACAGAGGCATAGAGAGAATCTGGGTGGGTGTAAGTTTGTAAAACTATTTTATCGTTTGCATTGTGCTGTATTTTCTCAGACTTGACTTAGGATGTTGTGTGCATCCAGTCACCGTGAATTTTAAACATTGTTTTGGATGACACAAACCTAAATACCTGTGGGTTAATCAGCAATCTAGGATTTACAAGCCACAGCAAATGACAGTCACTATAAGATTTCGGTGAAAGAGCTATGAATAAAACCCCTCATAAGATACTCAAGCACAATCCAGAATTATATGTTTCTCATTGACCTCCATGTTGTCTAAGAATGGCTACAAACCAAATTTAGCTGAAAAATTTGGGTTCAGTTGAGGACTATCTGTATAAGGATAGTTTGCCAGAATAAAAAGGGAGATAAGAGGGCCTGGGCCTGATGTAAACTGTATTAAAATATATTTTTCTTTCTTTTCTCAAGCCATCATCTCTCTTCTTTATTCTTTCTGATGCTAATTTGAAAGATATTAGCGTGGTGGTTACTTAGTGTCTGGATGTAATTATAGTTGTTCTTTACGCTAACTGGATGGAGAACACAGTACAGGTATCCCTCTTATTAATTCCCCCCAGCTTGTAGTGACTGAAAGGAGCTAAAGAATTCTTTTGGAGCGAATCTAACATTTCTTATCTCCTTCTTTTGAAAAGTAAGTCTTCCACGTAGCACAAAGTTGTGCGAATCGGAAAGAACACCGAATACAGTAGGGGGTCTTCAAACTTGGCCCTTTCATGACTTGTGGACTTCAACTCCCAGAATTCCTCAGCCAGCGTGCCTGGCTGAGGAATTCTGGGAGTTGAAGTCCACATAGTCATAAAAGGGCCAAGTTTGAAGACCCCTTGACTTGTGGACTTCAACTCCCAGAATTCCTCAGCCAGCGTGCCTGTCTGAGGAATTCTGGGAGTTGAAGTCCACATAGTCATAAAAGGGCCAAGTTTGAAGACCCCTTGACTTGTGGACTTCAACTCCCAGAATTCCTCAGACAGCGTGTCTGGGTGAGGAATTCTGGGAGTTGAAGTCCACAAGTCATAAAAGGGCCAAGTTTGAAGACCCCTTGACTTATGGACTTCAACTCCCAGAATTCCTCAGCCAGCGTGCCTGTCTGAGGAATTCTGGGAGTTGAAGTCCACATAGTCATAAAAGGGCCAAGTCTGAAGACCCCTGGGATACCGTCTGATAGGGAATATGACCCAAATTATATTTATAAATATAAATATATTTATAAATATATAAACGTGTTTACGTTTACATCTCTGCCTAAAGCAGCTTTAAGATGCAGGGACTACACTTCATTCCCTCACTGAGGAATTCTGGGATTTGAAGTCCACCCGTTTCAGTAGCCCAGTTGGAAAAAAAACACTGACCTAAAGAGTTAATTTTAATGACTTGTTCCAAACCTTGTCTACGTTGTTTGGATCCTAACCAATAAGCAAACTATCAAGTGTATTTTTTTTATTAAAAAAAAGCATTTCACGAAGAAACGTTGCATCATAAAATTGCAGACGAAATGCAATTGTGGGTTTAAATATTTATTGTTCTGATCTTCATGAAGTTTGCTTACCTGGGTCTATGTGAATTAGTCCGTTGCTACTGAGATTTAACACCCTCAGGTCATCTATTTCTTCAAACTCCTTGGGTCGTAGTAAAGTGATTTTGTTACTGGAAATATCAAGCTTAACTGTGTCTGGAGATATATTGCTTGGGACTTTTTTTAAATCTTGAGAGGAAAAAAAAATACACAATTACAGGGAGATATTTATATTATAAACTTGATGTTCCGTGTTCTGCATCTAGGGTTTTTTTCCCCCCCTCTTGCTATCAGTCGGATGAACACCTAATCCCCACAGCACTATCTTAGGCCTAAGGATATTTACTCATGTAGTAGCGCTGTATTACTTTTACCCTTCTCATCTTTCCCATTACCTTCCCCTATTGCAGGGGTAGACAACTTTGGCTCTTTTATGACTCGTGGACTTCAACTCCCAGAATTCCTCAGTCGGCCATTTTGATGACACTGCTGGCTCAGGAATTCTGGGAGTTGAAGTCCACGAGTCACAAAAGAGCCAAGGTTGCCTACTCCTGCACTGGTATCTTGTGATTTTACTACTCCGTTGCTTTGCATCTAGGCTGAGAGCTTCTGCACCAGGGAAAAATTCCTTCTGTGTCCAATCCCACTTGGCCCACGAAGAATATTCTATATTCTGCATTCTATTAGCAAAAGTTTTCCATACTATTTCCAAAGTTTTCAATGGCACCGTTGGGTCTTTTTACTTTTCAAAAGTGATACCCAATCACAGGTAATCCTTGACTNTTGCTTTGCATCTAGGCTGAGAGCTTCTGCACCAGGGAAAAATTCCTTCTGTGTCCAATCCCACTTGGCCCACGAAGAATATTCTATATTCTGCATTCTATTAGCAAAAGTTTTCCATACTATTTCCAAAGTTTTCAATGGCACCGTTGGGTCTTTTTACTTTTCAAAAGTGATACCCAATCACAGGTAATCCTTGACTTACAACAATACGTTTAGTGACCGTTTGAAGTTACAACAGCACGGGGAAAAAGGGACTTGCGAATGTTTTTCACACTTACGACCGTTGTAGTACCTCCACGCTCACGGGGTCAAAATTGAGCCACTTCGCAACCGACTCATATTTATGACGGTTATGGTGTCCCAGGCTGATGTGATCCCCTTTTGTGAACTTCTGAGAAGGAACGTCATAGGGAAGCAAGATTCAGTTAACAACGGTGTGACTGACTTATCAGCTGCAGCGATTCACTTAACGGTGGCAGGAAAAGTCGTAAAATGGGACAAAACTCGCTTAACAACGGTCTCGCGTAGCCACGAAAAATTTGGGTTCAGTTACGGTTGTATGTTGAGGACTACCTAGCTAAGATCAGAAACTAACATCTCTTTGGCTGCAGGATATGTTAGGAAATAAATATGTCATAAATACGAGTCGGTTGCAAATTTTGATCACCTGGAGATGCTGCAACCGTCGTAAGCGGGAAAAACATCCATAAGTCCCTTTTTCCAAAGCATTGACCACTGAAAGTCTGAGTTCTGGGAGTTGAAGTCCACGAGTCATAAAAGAGCCAGGGTTGCCTACCTCTGGCCTAAGCCTAGGCCGCTTTCTGACTCGTGGACTTCAACTCCCAGAATTCCTGAGCCAGCCTGGCTCAGCTTGGAAACCTCTCCCTTTCCCCTCAGCATGGCTGGCTCAGGAATTCTGGGAGTTGAAGTCCATGAGTCATAAAAGAGCCAAAGTTGTCTACCCCGACATATACAAACCTTTCCTCCTGCAATCCAGTGTTTTTACGGGAAACACGTAGGTGTGACAAAGCGAAGAGTCAAATTCAGGTCTGGCAATTTCAGGTTTCGGCGCCGGCGGTAAGTCGGCTTTGTCGCCGCAGAACTGTTCGGCTTGTAGGTCCTTGAGCTTTCGACCCTTCGCCTCTTCCGGCTGTGCACATTTGGCGTAATTCGCCAAGTTCCGGTTCCTTGGAAGCTGCAGCATCGTTACGAGCGACTCCAACTGACAGCTGCAGTGCCAGGGGTTGTCGTACAGGCGCAAGTAACTCAGGAAAGGCATGTAGATGAACACCTCCTCCGACAAAACCTTCAGCTTGTTGTGCTGTAACAAAAGGGTGGTCAGTTTGTTCAGGCCCCAGAAAGCCTGATCCTCGATTTTGGAGATCTGGTTTTGTTGCAAATCGAGACTTTTCAGTTTTTGGAATCGGGAGAACATGTTGTTCTTCAGCTTACGGATTGCGTTTTGGGATAGCAGCATGTGCTTTAAGTCTTCCGGCCCTTCGGGCGGGACAAATGTCAGTTTTCTGTCTTGACAATCTAAGTACTTCTCAAAGAGATACGTGTAGACGTCGCAGGGAGGATTCGGCGTGAAGCGCTTCGCAAGGCCGGATCCTTTCCCTAAACCGTTTCCCCTTCCGTTGTTTGCTTTCCTCCTGGAGTTTCCATTTCGCCCTTTCCTCAGATCAGCCGCTTGACTAAAGAAAAGTAGTATGATAATAGTAACCATTTGCATCCTGACATCCAGCTGGCCCCCACTGCTTTATGCGACAGCTGGAACCGTGCAAGGGTGTTCCTTTGAAATCTGACTGCTGAGAGTCCGTATGACGGAGGCACAAACTGGGGTGTGTGAAATTTCCCTGTTCGGGGAGGGGAACAAAAATGCAGAGTATTATAAAGATGTTGAGGTGACGGTTGACAGAAAGAATGGAAACCGTGATAAGACCGTGATGGCAAACCTTTTAGAGACCGAGTGCCCAAACTGCAACCCAAAACCCATTTATTTATCGCAAAGTGCCAGGGCTGCATCAGCATTGTGGTGCCCTCGGGGGGGGCGGGTGTGCGTGGCCCACTGGGTCAGTGTGGCTGCAGTGGTCATGGCAGACTAGGTGAGCGTGGCTGGGGCCAGTCCCTCGCCATCTCCGAGGCATCCCCGGGGGGCCAACGCCGCTTGCTTGCTCACTTCCTGCCCTGTCGCTTCCAAACGCCACGTGCTCGCTACTGTGGCGAACTCTGCTGGGGCAACGGCGTGCGTGCCCACAGAGAGGGCTCTGAGTGCCGCCTCTGACACGCGTGCCATAGGTTCGCCACCACTGGTATAAGATAAGCTATTCTTTCCAGCGTAACGGACACAGGACGGTGATTTTAAGGAGGAATTTGGGGTCTCGACGACACAAAACAGACGAGGGTGAAGATTCGTCCTCCGAGCTTGTGGGTTGGTTCCCCAACGTTTCGTTACCAGGCTGGGTAACATCTTCACCACCCTAAACTCCGCTGACGATGTCACCCAGCCTGGTAACGAAACATTCGGAAACCGACTCACAAGCTCGGAGGACAAAGCCTTCACCCTCATCCTACAGATATTCGCCACCATTGTAAACAAAACGGATGCTTAGAAAGCGTGCAGAGAAGAGCAAGGAAGATGATCGGGGGTCTGGAGGCTAAATGGTAGGACGAACGGCTGAGGGAGCTAGGTATGCCTAGCCTAACAACAAGAAGGACGAAGGGTGACATGACGGCAGTCTTCCAGGACTTGAGGGGCTGTCCTAGAGAAGAGGGGGCTGACTTATTCTCCAAAGCGCTTGAAGGCCAGAGAAGAAGTAGCAGGTAGAAGCTCATCAAAGACACATCCAAACTGGAACCAAGACAGTGAGAACAATTATAAAGGAGAGAAGCAACCTAGAAACTTCCTGACAGTTAGAACAATTAGCCAGTGGAACAACCTGCCTCCAGAAGCTGTGAATGCTCCAAGAGAAGAGACTGGACATCCATTTGTCTGAAATGATATAGGGCAGTGGTGGCGAACCTATGGCACGCGTGCCAGAGGCGGCACTCAGAGCCCTCTCTGTGGGCACGCGTGCCATGCCCCGGAGATGGCAACCATCCCTCTTCAACCAGCCGCCCACTAACTCGCCGAGGTCCCACATGGTCGGATGCATCCCAGCACCCATGTGCTCGCTGGCCTGTGTGTGCAGGGGCCGATGGTGTCAGGCGTTTCTTCTTTCCAACTGATTTAATTAAGCGAGTACGTATGCATACGGGATAAAAAAAATGCATAGCAAAGGGTTTAGCTGCTCTTTGCTAAGCCAAGCTAAACCTGGATCCAATTTATAGTAAGTGCCCTTAAATAACTAATGCTAAATAGCTTCTACTGTTCATGCCTAAAATAGATCCTCCTCTAAATAATGTAACATAAACCTTTTCTTGGGTCAAATTTGATGACTCATACTTTCAGGAACCAAAAATTTATATTGTTATTTCTCAGGCCTTGCCAGTTGGAGACTGGTTTAAAATGATACGGTTTCTTTGTTTTTTTAGGTCGGTGTATGAATTTACAAGAGTTAAATGTTTCCCAGTATCAAGGGTTAAATGTAAGTATTACCCT
>NW_015386104.1:4495-7800 GCF_001527695.2 Protobothrops mucrosquamatus | reverse complement strand
TTATTATTATAATTTAATTTATATACCGCCCTTCTCCCGCAGGACTCAGGGCGGTGCACAGCATATTAAAAACAGTACAAATACAAAACATAAAAAATACAAACCCCTGTAAAACCAGATTAAAAAACCGAATATTAGAAGCTGTGTTTCTATTTAAAATTATTTTTAAAATCACCCTAAATAAAATCCTCCCTAGGTCTGTCTGTCTGTCTATCTATCTATCTATCTATCTATCTATCTCTATATATCTATCTCTATATATCTATATATCTATATCTATCTATCTATCTATCTATCTATCTATCTATCTATCTATCTATCTATCTATCTATCTATCTATCTATCTATCTATCTGTCTGTGTCTGTGTCTGTGTCTGTGTCTGTGTCTGTGTCTGTGTCTGTGTCTGTCTGTCGTCTGTGTCTGTGTCTGTGTCTGTCTGTCTGTCTGTCTGACTATCTAAGAGTTAAGTGGAAGACAAGTATAGCTATTTCAAGCTCTTTTAGCTCTCATCAGCTAGTCTTACCCCTCTGGGATTCGAACCTGGGCATGTTAGGCAGTTGTATTAACCATTAGGCCACAGGCTCCTCCTCACTCTTGTTAGTAGCTATACTAGTCTTCCATTTAACTCTTTGTGAGCCACAAAAATTCTGAATTTTTGCACGCCTGGCTGAGGAATTCTGGGAGCTAAAGTCCACCAGTCATAAAAAGGTCATACATAGTTCCCTCAAGTTGGCTGAGGAATTCTGGGAGTTGAAGTCCACAAGTCATAAAAGGGTCATAGTTTCCTCACGCTGGCCGAGGAATTCTGGGAGTTGAAGTCCACCAGTCATAAAAGGGCCGAGTCTAAAGACCCCTGCCGTAGAGTGACTGTATCCCACTTTGCACAGTAAAACCAAGTCTGGCTTTTCTTTTTGAACAGGATCAATTAATCAGACACGTGGCAGAAAGTTGTTCAGCTCTCCTTCATTTGGATTTATCTCACACGGACATTTCAAACGGAACGCTTGCACTGCTGCCTAGGTGATATCTAGAGATAAATATGTATAGGGCAGGGGTCCCCAACCTGTGGGCCGCAGCCCGGTAGTAGGCCACGGCCTGCTGGCCACTGGGCTGCGAGATAGGCCGGGCAGTGTGCTCATGTGTGCGCGCACACTCCTTCACTTGCGCTAGCGCCACGGCTGCGGGGCGCAAAAACGACACCGCACCACGGGCCGTAAAACGGGACTCGGGCACAAAAATGGGACACCGCTGCACCTTGGGGCATGAAAACGGGCCGCTGCCGCCGTGCCTCAGGGCGTAAAAACGGCCCGCCGCTGTGTCGGGTGCGAAAACAGGCTGTCGTGGCACCGCTGCGCTGCAAGGCACAAAAATGGCCACCGCCACACAGCAGTGTGCAGAATCAAGGCGCCATGCAAGAACGAGGCAGGGCTAGTGAGTATCATGCAGGTGCTAGCCCCGCCCCGTGTGCTCGTAGCCCCGTGCACGCTCGCACGCACACATGTAAAATGCTTCTCGCTCCCTTCCGGTCCGCCAACTGAGAAAGGTTGGTAACCTCTGGCATAGGGTCTCCTGCTTGAGCAAGGGGTTGGATTAGATGACCTCCAAGGCCCTTTACAATTCTTTTATTTTGTTCTCCAAGAAAAATCCAGTCCGATCCCTGTGACATCGCGCCCCCCCCCCCACTGCCACAGGCTGGGAAGCAGATTGTATGCTAGTGACACACACCCCCCCACACACAATGATAATACAATAAATGGAAATATAGACAGGCCGAGGTGTATACAGGGAGTCCTTGACTGTTTAGTGACTATTCAGAGTTATAACGGTGCTGGGAAAAGCATCCCCGTGGTCACGTGATCAAAATGCGGACGCGTGGCAACTGGTTCATACTTACGACGGTTGCAGTGTCCCAGGTGTGTTTGTGTGTGTCACGTGATCCCCCTTTGACAAGCAAAGTCAAGAGGGGATAAAGCCAGATTCACTTAAAAGAACCGTGTTACTTAACAAGTGCAGTGGATTCGCTACACAAATACGGCAAGGAAGGTTGTGGAACAGGGCCCTGCCTTGCTTAGCAACGGAAACCGGCGGCCCAATTGTAGTCGTTAAGCCGAGGATTACCTGTAACTCTCTTAGCTTAACCGACCTCCTGTGGCTGCTCTTAATGGAGATAAAATGAAGGGATCGCCTTCTATAGCCCTACTGGGTGGAAAGTGGAGATATTATTCCAGCAAGTACAGTATTTCAACACCTCTATTTGTTATGTCGCTATGACAATTCTCCATTCCACAGTGTGAACCTGCGCTGAGACTCAGTTCTTCAAGTCCACTCCGTTAATTTCTGAGTAATTCAAAAGGGCGAAATCTAAACTCATCAGATTTGCAGACCGCACCAAACTGGGCAGGGGTAGCCAACACTCCAGAAGATAAGCTTAAGCTACAGCTTGAACGCTGGGGCCCATCTAATAAAATTAACATTCAGGGGTCTACATTTAGGCAAGAAAAAAACAAATATACAGTATAGTACAGGTGGTATCTGGCTTAATAGTAGCAACTGTGAGAAGGATTTCGGAGTCCTAGTGGACAATCACTTAAATGTGAGCCAGCCATGTGTTGCAGCTGTCAAAAAAGCCAACACAGTCCCAGGCTGCATTAACAGAGGGATAGAATCAAGATCATGTGAAGGATTAATACCGCTTTATAATGCCTTGATAAGGCCACACTTGGAATACGGCATCCAGTTTTGGTCACCGCGATGTAGAAAACATGTTGAGACTCTAGAAAGAGTCCAGAGAAGAGCAACAAAGATGATTAGGGGACTGGAGGCTAAAGCATATAAGGAAAGGCTGCCGGAATTGGGTATGTCTAGTTTAATGAAGAGAAGGACGAGGGGGGACAGGATAGCAGTGTTCCAATCTCTCAGGGTCTGCCCCAAAGAAGAGGGAGTCAAGCTATTCTCCAAGGCGCCTGAAGGCAGGATGAGAAGCAACGGATGGAAACTGATCAAGGAGAGAAGCAACCTAGAACTAAGGAGAAACTTCCTGACAGTTAGAACAATTAACTAGTGGAACAACCTGCCTCGAGAAGCCGTGAATGCTCCAACACTGGAAGTTTTAAAGAAGAGACTGGACAGCCATTTGTCTGAAATGGTATAGGGTCTCCTGCCTAAGCTGGGGGCTGGACTAGATGACCTCCAAGGTCCCTTCCAGCTCTGTTATTCTGTTATTCAGTGCTCCATTCATTGTTTTCTCTATCTTATAATATAAATTCTGCCTTTGAGCGCCTAGTGTGACTCAGTTCCATTGCAG
>NW_015386104.1:0-4236 GCF_001527695.2 Protobothrops mucrosquamatus | reverse complement strand
TTGCAGAATCAATTGCTTAGGAAACAGAGATGTGACTGAAAGCTTACAAGCCTCTATTAATTTTCTGCAAAAAATACACAAAGCATGCCCAATTATGGTTAACACCAAAGCAGAGAAGCCATTGCTTTAATAATCAGAAACGATGGTTATAATTTACAGCGGCAAATAACATTTGGCCAGAAATCCAAAAGAATAATAATAATAATTTATAAAAGACAAAATGTAATTGCAGTGTCCCAGAGTCACGTGATCTCCCTTCACAAGCAAAGTCATGGGGGGGGGGGAGCCCGTTTCACTTAATCGCGTTACTAACTGAACATCTGCAGCGACTTACTTAACGACTGCGCCAAGGGAGGTCATAAAATGGGGCAAAATCCACTTAACCAAGGTTTCGCTGAGCAACAGAAACTGTCGGGCTGAATTGTGATGTAAGTCGATGACTACCTGGCTACCTCTTATTTATTTTATATCCCACTTTTATTAATTCTACAAATCACTCAAGGCAGTGAAACGTAGCTAATAACTCCTCCAGTTGGTTTATTTTCCCCACAACGAGGATCCTGAGAGTAACCTGCTCAAGGTCACCCAATTAGCTTTCATGGCTAAGGCGGGACTAGAACTCACCATCTCCCAGTTTTCTAGCCTGGTGCCTTAACCACTAGACCAAACTGTCTGTCTGTTAGGCTGAGAGCAGCAAAGGTTTAGTCTGGCCAGTTTTTGTTTATTGTGTGTAAGCAAATAAAGAACAACTCTGGCTGAATTGTTGCATGACACTAATGGAGTAGAGACACTAATGACTTACAGGACATCTGCGGAGTTACATCAACATATTCATTAAAGGGAGTTCATTAATAATACGGGTCCCTAAGAAGAAAAAAAAAGGACCGTACAGACAAATATTTATTTTGCTCTTTATTTTATTTTGCCTTCGCCTTGAGACCTTGCAGCGTTCTCTTCCCATGTTTATATCCAAAGCCCAGCACCCCTGATTTCAAATGAACTTCCTTTTAGATAAATATTTTTTTAGAACTGCAGACACCTCGTAAATATGCATGGTTATTCACATTGATTTGATTTGTATTTAATTATATAGAGAGAAGGACCAGGGGGGACATGACAGCAGCCTTCCAATATTTCAGGGGCTGCCCCAAAGAAGAGGGAGTCAAGCTCTTCTCCAAAGCACCTGAAGGCAGGACAAGAAGCAACGGATGGAAACTCATCAAGGAGAGAAGCAACCTGGAACTAAGGAGAAACTTCCTGACAGTGAGAACAATTAACCAGTGGAACAACCTGCCTCCAGAAACTGTGAATGCTCCAACACTGGAAGTTTTTAAGAAGAGATTGGAGAGCCATTTGTCTGAAATGGTATTAAGGTTTCCTGCCTGAGCAGGGGGTTGGACTAGATGACCTCCAAGGTCCCTCCCAACTTCACTTTTTGGAGCTGCAAGGCCAGCTGAGAGGAAGAGCCAAAGGATGAGTGAGGGAAAGAGCTGGACCAAATTTGGAAGTGTCTGTGTTGTCTCACCTACGATGGTGCAACCCACAGAATATTTTACTTTATTACAGAATAATAAGAGTTGGAAGGGACCTTGGAGGTCTTCTAGTTCAACCCCCTGCTCAAGCGGGAAAGCCTATACCATTGTGGACAAATGGCAGTCCAATCTCTTTTTAAAAACCTCCAGTGATGGAGCACCCAAAACTTCTGGAGGCAAGGAGTTCCACTGGTTAATTGTTCTCACTGTCAGGAAGTTTCTCCTTAGTTCCAGGTTGCTTCTCTCCTTGATTAGTTTCCATCCGTTGCTTCTTGTCCTGCCTTCAGGCGCTTTGGAGAATAACTTGACTCCCTCTTCTTTGTGGTTGCTAATAATGAAGTTGCTAATTATGTCTTCTCATGTTACGCCAGAGACTGGACAGCCTATTATTATTATTATTATTATTATTATTATTATTATTAATAATAATAATAATAATAATAATAATAATAATAATAATAATAATAATACAAAAGTTGGAAGGGACCTTGGAGGTCATCTAGTCCAACCCCCTGCTCAGGCAGGAAACCCTACACCATTTCAGACAAATGGCTTTCCAGTCTCTTCTTAAAAACTTCCAGTGTTGGAGCATTCACCGCTTCTGGAGGCAGGTAGTTCCACTGGTTGATTGTTCTAACTGTCAGGAAGTTTCTCCTTAGTTCTAGGTTGCTTCTCTCCTTGATGAGTTTCCATCCGTTGCTTCTTGTCCTTCCTTCAGGTGGCTTTGGAGAAGAGCTTGACTCCCTCTTCTTTGTGGCAGCCCCTGAGATATTGGAACACTGCTATCATGTCCCCCCTCGTCCTTCTTTTCATTAAACTAGACATCCCCAATTCCAGCAACCGTTCCTTGTATCTTTTAGCCTCCAGTCCCCTGATCATCTTTGAGGCTCTTTTGAAATATAGAATAATAGAGTTGGAAGGGACCTTAGAGATCCTCTAGTCCAACCCCTTGCTCAAACAGGAAACCCTCTCCCACTGCAGACAAAAGTTTGTCCAGTCTCTATTTTTTTTTGCTTTTGCTTTATTTTGACTTCGCTTTTGCTGACTGGATGAAATCGCCTTAAAATGTTGTCCTAAGCTGCATTTATTGAAAAACATGATCTGTCCACGCTTAATAATAGATTGCGATCTCCTTTCTGCAGGCTTTCATTTTTGGTTATTGTGGGATTGCCATTCCCCTCCCCTCCCCCAGCCACACTATAATTGCATAAAAAATCCAGAGTTTTCAACCTAATCGTGCCTACGTCTGCCCTGTAAAAATAAATAGAAGCCAATTGCAGAATGTTTAGCGTTCCAACTCAATGTTTACCCTTGCATATTGTCCAATTTTATCTACATTGTTTCTCGTTGGACTTCAACGATTCTTGTCGATAGATCTCAATAACTGCAACGGTTAGATATGTTTATTCAGCAATAAATCTCATCACCAGCAGTGGGACGTACTCCTAGATAGTTGTATAAAACATTTGACAGCATTTCATTTCATTTGGTCCTGTTAATTTAGTCCGTCGATCATACAGGAGAGCATTATTGTTGTTATTTAATTCAACTGGGGTCTTAATTTAACGCAATTTGCAATCTTAACAAAAGAGCCTCACTATTGTTAGCGTTTACTTTAGCTAGAGCAGCTGCTTCCAACCTCAGTACACTTACACGAAAAGGGCAGCTGGAATTTAATTTAATTTAATAATTTAATTTCTGCAGGCTTTATTCTCCGTTCGAATCAGGGTCTGCTTTTCACGTCGCAGTATATCCTGTCAAGCTAACGTTACAACTCTTTTGTCCAGTTGAAATTTGCCGATGATTCATGCGTTTCTAATTTAGGACGCCTTTTGACGCGCAGCCAGCCTGAAAGCTAACTTTTGCCATCCCAGATTTCATTACATTCACGGTTTCCAGCAAATCCAGGCGTATGCATCCACTCAGAAACTCTGCTTGTTTCCAAAGAGCAAAGGGGACCTAACCCAGAAAAAAGTGTGTGCAGGAATTGCAGCATTGTAAATAATAATAATAATAATAATAATAATAATAATAATAATAATAATAATAATAATAATAAAAGCAGTTTAAGCATTAAGAAAAAAAACAACGAAGAATTTTAAGCCCATTAAAGTCTTAGCATCCACCCCGGTGATTAAGAGTTCCAAGTTAAGAGTCCAAGTTAAGAGTCTATCAGATTGCATCAGAAATCCGAACGCAAAGAGAGAGAGAGAGAGTAAAATTCCTTTTTTTTCTTTTCTTTCTTTTCTTTCCTTCCATCATAGGTGCTTCCCCAATCTACAGTTTTTAAGCCTCGCGCACTGCAGGAAATTTACCGACAAAGGGTTACACTACCTGGGCAGTGGACGAGGATGTCACAAGCTCCTGTATCTGGATATTTCAGGCTGCCTCCAGGTCTGCATTTTGATTTCCCTCTTCATGCTGCAACCAAAGCCATCCTTTGGAGGACTGACGTTATCCGACACTCATGGTATACTGGAGGAGTGCAAGTCTCCCCCCCCCCCCCACACACACTGCAAACTCCAGCGGTTTTAAATTACACTTCCACAGCTGCTTTAATTTTTCCCGGAGGGATCGCGCTATAGGCTTTTGGCTGTCCTCCAGCGGGTGTCTACACTCTAAACAAGTCCCTCATTGCATAATGAAAGCATGGATTAATTTTCCTGCAGCGGGCTTGAAAGACGGGCGTGCTCTGCTTTCCGTG